>NW_010294770.1:7400-65083 GCF_000700745.2 Antrostomus carolinensis
TATAATGGCACCTTAGTGCACAGTGAATGTAGTTCTCTCGTTCTACATAAAATTTGTATTAATTGCATGAATTTGTATATTTTTATTTTTAAAGCATAACTTGTTTCTCATTCCAGGCCCTGAATACTTGTTTATAATTTAAACTTAACATAAAATGTCATGATAGTCCATCTACTCATTTTACTTCAATTATGTAGAAATATGCATAAGCAAATATAATAAAATAGACACGTTTCCAGAGCAGTCATAATAAACCTTCTTATCTATCATTATGCTCTTCCCTAAATACCAGACGGGAAGACAGCCTATGGATGTGCTAGGAAAGTAGTAACTACTGATAATATTAGGAGCAGATTGAGGAAGAGTGAAGTTGCGAGTCTGTTAACATCAACGTCAAAGCATCTGCCTACTTTCCTGGAATCAGGATTTTAGCCTTCAGTGAAAGATGTAATCAACACAGACTTTTATAAAGCTGTTAGCATCATCTGTCAGTTAAGATCTTTAGATTTCATGAGGTGCTGATATAAAGCATTATTTTTGTATAAATTCTTCTCAAATTCTCTAGGTAATTATTTTAAAATCCTTCACTTTTGTAATTAGTCTTACAAAAGTAGAGCCACATTTATGATGGGGTAAATGAGGATAGAAGGGTGACTTCAGTGGAGTTTTAATAATTTATTATGAAAATAATGGTCAATCTTCAGAGGCAATGGTAATGACATCGTAGCAGGTCAAATATACTGATGTGTATTTATATGCATTGTATGCATCATTTTATATATATATACACATATTATATATATCATATATTAGATATATATAGAGAGAGATAACGATCCAGCCCCAGTTACTCACTTCAGTTATGAAATCTTAATGACTGCATCTCTTGGATTCAGCAAGATCTAAAGCGCTGTAAATATCCTTTACATTTAATATCTGAAGAGATTGATTTAAAAAAATTGAAAGGCTGCAAATAACACTAAATATTGGTGCATGTAAGTAAATATACATTACCATAGCCGTATTGAATTACCCAGTACATTGTTTTTGTCTGTTTTTATGCCTGCAATGCTAGTGAAATAGTGCACTTTGAGGGGTTTTTTGTTGTTGTTGTTGGGTTTTTTTGTCAGAGTGTCCAAAGACTTCAACTTAGTTGTTTTCAACAAGCTAATAGTAGTAGCAAAAGTGCAGGTCTGCTGCAGATGTATACAGCGTAGAAACCCCTTCCTTTGCTGAGGATGGCAATGATTAATGAAAGCATTACATCTCCAGAGAGTAGCCCTCTAGCAAACTTCTCACTAAATATATCCATTAAAAGCTGGCATACAGTATGCAGAGAAGATTTAAAGAATTATACTAGAAAGCCTTCTGGGATTTCAGTGTTTCCCAGAGGGCAATTTTTTGATGGCATTAATGGTCTCCTGTAGAGAAATCTGTGTCTAATCATTCTCTGTCCCTGCATGACTCTATGCAGTATGACATCCTGCAGTATATATTACTACATATATACTCTAGGGTATTCAATAGCTAGCAAATTACTTGAGAGGGTTATTTACTTTTGCAGAAGGTATGACTATGTCTGCACTTCAGCTTCTTATGATAGAAATAACAGTTATTTTCCAAAGTTTTAACCTTGAGATTATCCTGATACTGGGTAGGCCAAAGTTTACAGTCTTAAAATCACTGTAAATACGCTTTCTTTTACTGTGGTGAGTGTTTGAGAACTTTCATGCTTAGCTAGAAAATAATGAAAGGGAAATGAGTCTAAAGCAGTGATAACTCAAGCTGATCTGAAGCTGGAAAATGAAAGAGAAAAGTAAATCTTGGAACACAATGCAGGTCATAGTCAGACAGCAGCCTTGCTGTGCTTCCCACTGCTTGGGAGGACAATATACGTGGAAACAGGGCAGGTATAAAAATTTGGAATCATTCTATCTTTCTTTCCTTTATACCAAAAAATAGGAAAAGTTCTTATTGGTAAAACATAAAAAGACACCCTTAGTGTCTTTTTTCCTCTAATAGTGCCCATTAGAGGAAACTAACCTAGGAAGGTTATCCCTACAGCTGCCCTTATCAAGTTGGGGAATCATTCCTTAAGCCGATATTCATGGCGTGCAGCTTTATGTATCACTAAGGAGGGTTTTCTGCCCATCTAGGTCTTGTAAATGCCCCTACTGTTCCTTACAGAAACTTTCAGAAATTTTTAATTAATTTCACTGGTCCATTTTATGTTTTGGAACAGAGATAGGAATAAGCAGCAGATGGTTTCAGTGCCATTTTAGTTTTTTTCTTGTTTGGTAAAGGATGAGTACCTCTGCATCCTCTGTTCAAGCTCCTTGAATTTATAGAAAGTATGCATTACAGTAATGAATACTTTAAAGTGAAAAAAAACCCTGTTTGCTATATTTTACATACTTTTTTTTAGAGCAGAGATGAAATCAATATTGTGACCACCTACTACTGTAAAGTCCCTCTGATAATTTTCTGGTTTTATTATTATGTTAATATACTTCAGACTATGGTTTATCAATATTCTCAAACTTACCAGGAAAGTATGAATATATTATAAAGATTGGCTTATACTTTCTCTAACACTTTATAAGAAAATGAGTGGCATTCAGAAGGTGTGCATGAGAGGGAATAAGGAAGGCATTTTATTTATTTCTCCTACTAGCTTTTTTACCCAATTCTTTTTTTTTTTTTTAATTTATTAATATGAACAAACTGAATAAAGATATTTATCAGGTAGCTTTACATACGTTTTAACTGCTGCATATTTAATATAACGAAGAGATGAATTCATTCTTCACCTGTGCTAGTCTTCATTTCAGTTGTCTGGCCTTCATGGCATGAGAGCAAATATTGTATGCCATTTCTGGCCAAACTAATTTTAGAATTTAGTAGCTGTAAACATAAATGGGAAAATGACAGAATCTTTATTTTCCCAACTGAGAAATCAGTTAGTTTGTGAAGTAATAATCCTACTCAGATCTGTTACCAAGTCTTTCTTTGGTGCAGTCATAAAAGCAATCTACTCCATGATATTTTCAGCTATGCCTCATTAAACCTTTTTTTTTCTATTAATGCCAAGGTAATCTAATTATAACTGAGCTGTATTTTCTGGAAATCATTTAGTATACCTATTCAGAGCATCTATAACATTGACTTCAAACCCTTTTTTATAAGGTAATTTTTGTGTTGCAGTAGTGGGACAGGTAATTAGAACCTGCTCTAGTAAGCATTGTGTCGTACTATTTTCAATGGTGTGAGAATGATACCTGAAGGTGTAATTGCCCTTATGTTTTTATGGATTCTTTTAAGATCAAAGCTATCAATTATGAGAGATAAAGACGTTTAGACAATAAGAGCAAATGTATACATCAAGCAAAGTCAGGCAAAGGTAAATCTGAAATTGCTTCAACTTGCGAGAGGAAACTTTTAATGTTTATACTAATATACTACTTTAAAAAGATTTTAAAAAACCCCACCATAAAATTATGGAGAAGGATCATGTGTTTCTCTGAGATGATTATGTAAAGCTAGATCGTGTCTCTGAATCACTATATCAGCTTGAATTACTGTTAGACTTGATTTCTGATTATACAACTAGCCAAAAATTTACCTCCTGCCTCCGTAAATGTAGAGTGTAGCTAGGCAAGTGTAATCTCATCCTATCCAATTAAAACTTTATGTAAATTAAGCTTTCTGTAGAATAAGAGGAATTAATTTGTCTGAAACTCAGGATTAAGATATTTGATTGTAGTAAGAAATTAATAAAGAAGATGAATACAATCAAAAATTTTTGTTTTCATGATCACATAATCAGATTTTTTTAAAAGACACACAAAAAAATAAAAAATACTTCTCTCCCTGTCTCTTGTTAAAAAGCTTGTCAGTGTTGTGTTGGGCATATTCTTTCATTTCTTTCCTTCTTTACATAGTAAAACTGTTGAAATACAAATTATAATTTTGTATAAAAAAAATACGAAATGATAGTGTGGTTTTGGCTTATTTAATTTTAAATAATTTTTTGCACTTGATTGGTTTATATTCCCAATGAAAAAAAAAACATGATTTTTTTTGTAACCTGACTGACTTCCCAGAATAATTTACTTTAATATTCATTGTCTTAATTCTTAAAAAAAATAAATTTAAAAAAATAATAAAAATTTAGTATTTACTGTGTTTTAGGTAAGAACTGCATATGAATCTGCAACATAAATATGCCCATGCCATCATAAAATTGTTTGATTGCAATTAATCCATGTTGCTCATATTAAGTTGATGTAATTATTTTTTTGTAATAAATTCTTCTAGTAAATTTATGTGGGGAGAGATTATAAATTCAACTGTTCTTGGTACCATAGCTATGAATCTCACCTGCAGTACCATATAGAGTAACTTTAGGACATAACAGCTCTGTGATTAATGGTCACTGATTCTCCACATTGGGAAGCAGACTAATCTTACAATTCACACAGCCACTGTTTGAGGGCAAGGCAGAGAAACATATTTGTGCTTTTTACTGTCTATGGACAGGTGTGACAAGTGATCCTATGGTCATTCTAGCTAGTTCTCCACTGAGCCTCTTTTAGAAATAGCTGGCTGTATAAGTGCCTCTATAAATATTGCAGTGCTTGAAGAACCATAAGGGTTCTCAGGGACTTTCAGTCTTACAATATAACCAGACTATAAGCCCAAAGTCCTCTGTTGTACAGAGTACTCTTTACCCTGTTGTGCTTCACACAAAGGAGGGAAGTACTTTAAATTCTTACTTCCCTGCTATTTTAATTGAAAATAAATGCCTGATGCTATCTGTAGAATAAATATAATTTGAACAATTCTTATGTGACTGTTTTGTCTTACTGAATCAGTTTTTGAACTACACAAGAAACATTACAAAAGAAGTTATTTTTCATTCCAGTAGGAGAGACTCCTCTGAATGGACTTTAAGGGCAAAACTTTAGAAAGAGTGGATTTAATTTTTTTTAGAGTTCAACTTCACTTATAGGTTCATTCAACTGTGAATGATGGGGGAAAGCTGCAAACATAAAGGAATGTCTATTAATGGTAAGGCACAGGTGCTAAGATTACTTCAATGGTAATAAATTTACATTGCAAATGTAATAAATCTGCTGCAGTTCTAATGCTGCTGTAATGACTATCAGCTGCAAGCATGAGGACAGAAGAAAGCTGTTAAATGCATACTCTTAGTGCATGGAAAATGTACTCTCAGCAGTTTATGTACTGCTTCATATTCATTTATGAGGGCCTCTCTTCACACAGGAACTTTAATTTCTATAGAAATTTACTCTGCAATGTTTTATTTATATATTACACTATTTGGTTATTAAAGCTGAATACCTACTCATTAGGCTTCTTGGTAATATGAACATGTATGGCTTGTGCAGGGTACTTTTCGTTCTTAAGTTACTTTTCATCAGCTCTTTCTTTTCTAACAGTTTCCTGCACTGCAGCAAGGTCATTGCTGACAAAGCAGAAGGCAACACCAGTGAAAATGGGAATCAAGGAGATGGCTGATGTCTGTAGTACCAAATTCAATGGTGCATCTTCAGATAATTGTTTTGTTTTACCTTTCATGTGTGCTGTTTAGCAATCAAGAGAGAAAGCAAATAACTGATGCACAACATGCTTGAAAATCAGTCCTGTGCATTCAGCAGAGTTAAGCTAATGCAGTCTCCAAATGTCTTGTATAACATGATGTTTCCCATACTACTGTCTGAAATGTTGAGTCCTTTAATAAAGACAGCTGGAATATGACTTGGAATATTTTGGAATGTGGAAATAATTTAGAATAATGGAATATTTTCTATTAAATTACCTGCCCTAAATGAGCACAGAGGCAGCAATCTGTGCCCCCTGGGAGCACGTATGCTTAGCGTGTATGTGGATGTCTGGGCAGTAATAAAAGTGACAGGCTTCTTAAGTTTCCTACCCTACTTGCAACTATGGAAGCATCATCCTCACCAGGGAGCCTGGGTGGAGGTGAAGTAGAACTGAAAGGGCCAGGTGTTGGTGGGGTACCACTGCATCCTCACAGAGCTGAGGATGCAGTAGTACCCCACAGAGCTGGTCCCCTCGCCCATTGCCTTCTGAGCTTCTGCTGGCCTCTGGTAGACAACAGCTCACTTGCACACCCCAAGTGTTTGGATGTCTGGAGGAGTCTTAGATGATGGAGAAGCAGGAGGCTTTGGAGGAAGGTCTGGTCTGGGAAGTGGTGATCGCTCACCCTGTCTGCCATGTTGATAGTTTTGAGCCTAGCCTGAGTATTGGTTTATGTGACTTGGTCTACTCCTGTCACATCTGTGTTCATCATTAATATCTGTAAGCTTTAATCTCTTAATGTTTGCCCCAAAATATCTTATTCCTATGTCTGGATAGTATTGATCCTTTTAAGTTTTGGACTTTCAGAATGGTGTGGTTGCTCAGCCTTCCTGGCTCATAGACAGAACAGTTTACATGCAGCATGGCCTACATCTCAGACTAAAATCAGCAGGCCAAGCACCAAAGCAAGAAGTCTGGTTACCCTACCTCTAAATCCAGCAGTTTATGACTAAGTATTTGTTTTAAGGCTGACCTGCTACTGCAGCTGACAGACCACACCACTGTAGTAACTTACAACCATGCAGTCTGTGTGACAGTGATGAACAGATCACACTCCCACCATGCAGGTAGCTTGCTGAATTTTTTCTTTTTTTTTTTTTTCTCCAGTTCACAACAGTTATAACTTTAGAGGTTTCTAGCTGGCCTGCTTGCTTTTTCAATGTGGTTTTTGTTTGCTTTTTAAGCCACAATCCATAGAAACCAGGATTCAGGCAGTCTGGAAGGGATTCTGGTCAACTGGTCCAGTGCCCTGCCTGTATTGTGGGTAACTTCTAAGTTAGATGTGTTGCATCTGTTTGAGTCTTATAATGTAGCTCTGTATTTCAAAGCTGCTGTCCTTAAACCTCCTTCCCACTCCCAGTTTGCATAAGGACTAGAAAAGAGGTGACAGAAATACCTCTTTCTTCTCTGCTGCAGGGTTGGCTTGAGAAGTGGGCTCGTGTGGACCTCATGAGGTTCAACAAGGCCAAGTGCAAGGTCCTGCACCTGGGTTGGGGCAATCCCTGGTATCAATACAGGCTGGGGAATAAAGGTATTGAGAACAGCCCTGCAGAAAAGGACTTGAGGGTACTGGTGGATGAAAAGCTGGACATGAGCTGGCAATATGCACTCACAGCCCAGAAAGCCAACCATATCCTGGGCTGCATCACAAGGAGCATGGCCAACAGGTCAAGGGAGGTGATTCTGCCCCTCTACTCTGCTCTGATGAGACCCTACCTGGAGTACTGTGTACAGCTCTGGGGTCCTCAGCACAAGAAAGACATGGACCTGTTGGAGCGTGCCCAGAGAAGGGACACAAAAATGATCAGAGGATGTGACGCTTCTCCTGCAAAGAAAGGCGGGGAGAGTTGGGGTTGTTCATCCTGGAGAAGAGAAGGCTCCAGGAAGACCTTATTGCAGCCTTCCAATACATAAAGGGGGCCTATAGGAAAGAGGGGACAAACTTTTTAGCAAGGTCTATAGTGATAGGACAAGGGGTAATGGTTTTAAACCAATAGAGGGTAGGTTTAGACTAGATATAAGGAATAATATTTTTTACAATGAGGGTGCTGAAACACTGGAACAGATTGCTCAGAGAGGTGGTAGAAGCCCCGTCCCTGGAAACATTCAAGGTCAGGCTGGATGGGGCTCTAAGCAGCCTGATCTAGTTGAAGATGTCCCTGCTCATTGCAGAGGACTGGACTAGATGACCTTTAAAGGTCCTTTCTAATCCAAACCATTCTATGATTCTGTTATGGAAATGAGAGGTTATGGCCTTTCCACTTCATGGGAAATGAAAGAGACATAAAGACATGGTATGCCAATGGCTAGAGCTCGTAGTGAAATACTTAATGTTATGGCAAATTATTTGCTTGGTGGACACATTTTATCACTCCAAAGTAAATTAAATCAATGGTTTGAAATGCTCATAAAGTAATATGTTTCTGCAAGTAGGGGAAATGAAATAGAAAAAGTCAACACCACACTTATCAACTCTTTTAGAGATTGGAAAAAATAATCTCACTATTAATATTGGAAGTAACTAATGCTTTGAATATAAGTTATTTCCAGTTCTAAATTTCTTCCTTACTTTAAAAATGTAATTCATTTTATTCACTCAGGCCCCATTTCTACACTGAGTAAAACAGCATTGAATGTTTATTATAATGTTGTTCAATGTTTATTAAGCCTATTAAAAATTGATGTTATTGTTTGATAGACTTGTTTTAATAAAGCCCACTTGGTTTGGACAAATTAATTTAGAAAAAGTAGACAGTAATACCTTAGTTGACACTTTTGCAAGGATTTTACAGGCTGGGTTAATTATAAATACAAGCCTATAGCTACTGCATTTCCCCTGCATCTTTATCGTGCTTTAAAATAACAGAGATTATAGTGCTCTAGAGTGAGCTTGCAGTTTTACCACTCTCAGAGGCTTCCCATAATATCCTTCACAATATGGGCCTCAAATTTCCTTTATTATATAATAAGGTCTTGAGTCTTTGTGATGCTAGTATTTCCTTGATAGAAAAAGCTGTGTTGTATCTGAGATTTCTTCATTCGGAGAAAAACGTGCTATTTATTGGAGAAAAATGAGATAGCAGTGTGCACTTCAAAATAAGATATTATAAAGAACAGAATAATAAACTTGTAAAAGTTTATAGTGTGGGTAATTGAAGCTTTTTCAGCAGCACAAAAATAATTTAAAAGTGAGATTTTGTAAAAGGAATTATGTTTTGGGAAATACTAAGGAGGAGTGCACTATGGGGGAAGATTTCGGTCACGTTGAGAAGTTTCTATGTGAAAGTAGCCCTTCCCTTGTGAGCTGCTTCTGGACAGTGCAAGCATGAACTTGCAACCTACTTCTGTGTCCAAGTGCACAAGTAGTCTTGTGCTTTCTCATGTACTGATTTACATGTGAGTGAACCCTGATTTGTACATTGAACTTGATTTTAAACCAAATGGCAATCTATACATGTTATTTACAGTGAACATAGTGATTTGAAGCCATACTTTCAGTAGTTAAATATCAGACTCCTGATTTACTGCCGACAGGGAGTGGGTTAAGCTTTTTCCCTTTGAGATACTGCAGGTTTATGTGATGGCCTTCAGGTCTGAATGTGGTGAACACAGAGAATGCGGAGCACTAGGCACAGCAATGACAGATTAAAGAAGTATTTCTACTATAGCCATAAACCTTCTGCAAATTTCATAAGAAGGCAAATCATCTCAATTTTCATGTTCCTGCATGTATCAAAGGAAATGAAGGAAATATATTATAGACAACTAACAGTATAATTGCATCAGATTACAATATTCTTATTCTCTATTCCTATGACTATGTAGTTTTTCTTTAAACTTCTGGAACTCTCCCTCTCAGGGAAAAAAAAACAATAGGATTATGCTCAATTCAGCCTTTTTTTTTTTTTTTCCTCAGAACATACAGATATATTTCTTGGCACTTCTTTTAAAAGAAGTCAAAAGTATTTTAATTATCCATGAAAGGTTTTGTTCATTATTTAAAAATTGTCTAGACTCGTTATCTATTACTTTTTTAATCCCATATTTCCCTCAATGGGCAGTCCAGATCATATTTCTTTCACTGCCACCATCAAAAATTTTGTCTTAATGTGAATCTTTGTTTAAAATAATATCTTGTCAACCAAGGCAAACAATTATAATTTTCATAAAAAATAGAATGAGTAGTGAGTATCTCACAAAATTATGTCTAGCAGCATTTTGAACAGAATGTTCAAGGTTTTTTATTCTCAAAGTTGCATTTTATTTTTAGGTTCATAAGCAATGCCTTGACCAAGGATCAGAGTTCAGGACTACTTAATCCCACAAAGGAACACCAGATGCTGAGGTATAGATTCTATCTTTCTTATTCTTGTTCTTATTCTTACCTCTGACTCTTCAATTATTACTAGGCAATGACATTGTCTCAACAGGAGGGACAGGTTGGTTTTCCTTCTAATAGTCTACTCTGGTAGAGTTAGGGCAGTTTGTAAAACAGAGTGATTTCTAGGACCGCCTTCAGTTTCTTCTGCTTGTGGCAAAGAAATGGAAGACCACTCTTGAAATTCTATGTAGAACAGTGACCTTGTCCTGGGAAATAAAAGGAGAATGTATAATGCAAATGTTGAGATTTCGTATCAGCAATCTTATTAATTATAGTTTGAATAACTATGTTGCTTCCCTTTGGAGGCATGAACATCCGCTTTGCATCAACTTCTTTAGAGGATTTACTTATGTCCGTGAGGAGTAGGGATTTTTTTTTCCTTTTTAATAAAAGGTCAGATTCCTAAAACCAAGATGCACTCAAATCAAAATCAAAACCAAAGCACTCAACATCCTGAACCTGACCAAGTGTGACTCTAATTTTTAAATATGCAAACTTGACAAAGAATAATTAATGAATGCTTTTATTTGCATATAGATACCACCTGTGACATAAAATTCACAGTACTAGTTTAGGTAGGATGTCCTTAGTTCTCCAGGAAGCAGCGAACTGTAGGGAAGAGGAGGAAGTAGGCTGTAGTGAAAAGACTTTGGGAGCATGCTTTAGCTCAGCTCAGCTCTGTTAACAATCTACAGCTGTAGTAGATTTACTTATTTACATTCAGGAATACAAAATGCTCTAAAAAATGATTGATGTCCTTTTAACCTGAAAACTGTCTGCTGTGAGGACTACTCTTTCTGTTCTGTTTTGATTGTGCATCTAGTTCAGTCAATGTCTGGGATCCCTAGGTACTATTGCAGTAAAAGTAAATAATCAGAATGACTAAATTATTACCATTTCTCGCCAAAGCTTCTAGTGAAAGAATGGCTCTATAGGTAGTTTGATTATGATAATGATCTGAAGAAGGGGCTAAGAAATGCTAAAATAATAGATGATACAAGAGCAAAGAGGTGAAGGAATTTTAGAATTACCACCCATATTGGAAGATGAACTATTAACTGTTCATATATCTTATTTTGAAACTGAATTTCATTTAAGGTAAAACAAATAAACATATAATTCTAGTTGCTGTTAGGGACAACTCGATGAAAACATCCATGTAGTGTTTAGTAATGTGTAGGAAGTGCCATCATACCTAGAGAAGGAGAATATAGGGGAGATGTTAGAAAATAAAAAATGGTTGAATCACTTGGACTAAGGAAATTGTATAGAATCCTGGCTTCAGTTCTGCTCACCCTATTTCTTTCCTGCTCCTCCTCCCTCAAAAAAAAAAAAAAAAGAAAAAAAGAAAAAAAGAAAAAAGATTGAGACCCACAGGGTCAACCAATTATTGTAGATGGTGGGCTCATGTGAACTAAAATCTGGAAGAGGTGAAATTATTTTAAATATCAATGTTATGTAGATGCCATTCTGCAAGTGCAAATATCAGTTCTGTTCAGGTATCTTTAAAATAGAAAAAAAATAGGACTGGAAGAGATCAGAAGGTCATCTTGTACATCTCCGTACCTCAGTGTAGTATCAAAACTACCTAAATCATACCAGACAGATGTTTGTAAACATTTTTATTGAGAAGTTTTAGAATCTTCACTGGTAGTCCTGTGCTCAATTGCCTCACTGTTTAGGGAATTTCTTTCCTAATGTCTAACCTAATTATATTGCAATATAATATATTGCAATGAACACCACAGTTTAGACTGACTTAAAAAAAAAAAAAAAAAAAGCTTATGAATTGAAAAAGTAATTTTGTAAATATGAACTGAGTGAAAAGCTATTCAGTGTTGTCTTATTCTGAATGCTGTTCTGAGGAATGTCACGTTTGTCTATCCCACTCCAAAAAGGATTAACTCTGAAACAAACATTAACGATTTTGAAATCAGTGGTGATGAACTGTTTCAGTGGTTACAGAATGACAGAAACAAGCAGTCAGTGTGCTAGTCTACAGTCTTCTCAGTGTTTTTCTGTGTGGGAAGTCCTAACTGGCTCTATACATCTGCTAAAATTTATGCACGTAATCTACCTACTTTTTAGGTTGTATTTTCAGTCTGAAGTTCTGTAGAACACTGAAAACTAAAAATGCAAGAACATAATAAATTGAAAATTGAATATCAAGCTACATCAATTATTAAAGGTAATACTATTTTTCATATTTGATTCAGTATAAATCTATGGATTTTACATACCACCACCACAGAATTCAGTGAGATTGTCCCAGGTGCCATGTTTGAAATTACGATGTTGTGGGTTTTGATTGTAGCTGATGACGTGAAATGTAGAAAAGCTATATGATACATGAAATGGGGAGTGAAATCAAGTTACCTAAAAATTAGTTGTTTTTATTAAATAGGGGCAAACCTATTTATAGTTTATTTGGGCAAAAATCTTAATTGCAGTAACTTGGGTTGCAAATTCAGCAAAGATATGTGGCCATGTCACTGTTATCATGCCATCTGTTACAGGGGAGTGATTTCTCCTGAAGGGAGTGATGGGGTCTGAGAGAATTTTGAAAGCAGACTGTCCTCCCTAAAGCCACAAAGACTGGGAATCACCTATTTTTCCATTTATGCTTCTCTAAATGAATATTTTTAATGTGAGTCTTGCTTTCCAGAGTGTTACTTGGTGAGAGGCTCAAGTAAAACAACATTTTGATAAGATGCTTGCTGACATGATGAAAGAGAGTGAATTCTCTTCCTGCTCCACATACTCATCCCTGCTAGTGATTTAATCCCTTACTATCTCAGCTTTGAGCCTGTTACAATAAGGACACAAATTCTGATTATAATCTGTTAATCACCTTACCTACCTGAAAGATAAAACTATCAGGACAGGAGCTGCCTCTTCATAGATGAACACCCTGGATTCTTCCAGAATGGGTCCCAGTTTCAGCTAGATTCTAGATGCTACAGTAATGAAAGCGCTGGTAGTTATTAAAATAAAACACATTTTATGTGTTTTATGGCTGTTATGTTTTACAGTAATGATAACTTTAAGGAACAAGCCATTTGCTGTTTCTGAACATGGAAGAAAGGAGTTCAAACTCAGTATAGAAAACTCTCAACTCCAGATTCCTAAGCTGCAGAAAATGTTATCCCTGCTGCAGTTTTACTAAAGAGAAAAAAACCAACCAAACAAAACCAGTCAAACAAATAAAACCCAACAAAAACCAAAACCTAAAAAAACCCAGCAGAAAACCAATCCTTTTTGCTTCCAACTATTTTGCAAGGAAGAATCTGAGTGTGAAATGATGACAAATTGATTGTGCTTATAGAGCTAGTGCAGTATTTCATTGCACAGTCTGTTTTTCTGCTCTGAGATCAGCCATTTAGAGTAAACATGTTTGATACTGCTTGCCCACAATGCTACCAGAATCTGTACTGAGAAACAGAAAATGCATTAGGGAGCTATGTGTTTTCCAGCTGGGGTTTGAATCATACTTTGAGGACTGGTGTTTCTAAAAAGAGCTTAAAAACAAGCTGTGACAAAGAAAGTGAGAAACCATAATATGAACCTTTAGCTCCTATAATTTCAAGTTCTGAGCAAATTCTTGTATCAATATGAATATTAGCAGCATTTAGCTATTGTTGGTTCATTTATTGCTTGCTTCAATCTCTGCTTTCATATTCATGAATCGGAAAGTGCAATGTTCCCAGCTGAACTTCTGTGCTTCTGTAGTTCACAGCAATTAACATCCCTGACATTGTATCTCAAGTCAAGATGCTCATCTCAGAAAACTGGTAGTAACTGAAGTGCAATCTATCATATTTAAGCCAGCTCTTTGGTAATAACCTGTTCTAATAAGAACAAAGTAAGTCCATTTCTTTCCAGTTCCTAACCTCATGACTTTTTAATTTACATCATAATTGGCATGTTATCAAAAATATGACCTGAGTATCTCTGGACTTCACAGGCTTTGGGAGAGATAATTAGCTAGTGATAACTACTCCAAGTCAACTTGGAAGAATGGGATGCAGCTGCATTATGCACACATTTTTAATGTGAAGTGTGTTCTTTTTTAGTTAGACTTTATATGTGAGGCATTTAAAGACTGACAGGGAAGGGAAGGGGAGGGTCTGTGAAGGTCTGCAAGTTTCTCATGAGCATAGCTTAGCACGGTATTCATGCTCTGTGCCAAAATGTGTATTATCAGTTACACGAGTTTGCTGTCCCATTTCTCACATGGTGATTGTATTTGTCCTTTGCACATTCTAAGTGATCAGATAAGATACCTGAGTGCCACTCTATGCATGGTATCATGAATGTCAAATCCCATTCATGCCTTACCCTCTTACCAACAGGGTCTTGGTGGTATCTGCTAGAAACCGTTTCCTGATGGATCCAATGAGTAGATGGTTCTTTTGCTAATAATATTAGCTGCACCTTTAGTTCCAAAGAATAGTAACTGCAAGGTCAAGGAGGCTTCAAAGACGGACGGCTGTCCCTTATATTGTTGTGGTGAGGACTAATCACTTACACCAGTGGGGACTTCTGAAAAGCGCACACTCGGTCTGGAGTAGGCATGGCTGGAAATGTTATCCTGACTGTAGCCTTAGTGCTTCCCAGTGGAAGGAAAAGTGATTGTCAGTGAAAAATTTTTGAATTAGATTTAAAAAGAGCTTAGATAGCCATCCAGTATTTTTCTACTGTTGCTCCAGATTAAGTGTCCAAAGAGAGTGTTTCCATAGAGAAATACTAGTCTAGATATTAAGAAATATTCAGTGAAATTTTGTTTTCTTTTTTTTGTTTTATTTCTTTTAAATTGTTGAAAGACCTGTAGATGTGGTGCTTAGGGACTGCTTTAGTAGTGGACCTGGCAGTGTTAGGTTTATGGCTGGACTCGGTGATCTTAAAGGTCTTTTCCAACCTAAACCACTCTATGATTCTATGACTCCAGAAGTACTGGGCCTTCTCAAGTTCTACCTTTCGCCAACATGAAGGGAGTTAATGGAATGGAGTTACAAACTGATGCATGGTTTTGCACTAAAGTCATTAAAATATAAACAGACTTGTAGCAATATTTGTTATAATTAGACAACTTTGATCTATGTATTCATTTACTACTTTACATTGGATTATTGTTCCCTTGAAAATCGACATCATAGAGCTGACTTGAAATAAGCAGTACAAGTGTTCTGTGCATCCTAAACAAAAACAGTTCAGTGACTCTGAGTTTAGGATTCCTGTCACTTCTTTCACACTATCTTCTTGCCAGCAGAAGCAAAGAGAGGCTCTGAGGGAACTCAACATTTTGACAAGCAACCTTCATTGTCTTTAGAAGGTGAAGGCCAGCTAGAAGATGTGCTGCCATTGTCTGCTCTATGGACTAGAAGCATAAATAGTTCTTTCCAAAGAATATTAAAATTCAGCTAAGTAAACAATATGCAATATGTTCTGAATTCTGGTAGTGTTAGTGCAGGTGGAGTGACTGTAATATGCCACAGGTGAAGAAAAAAAAAATGTTTAAGGAGATTCTCTGAAGTCTGACTTTGATCAGTATAGTTTATTACTGAACACTTTGTTTTTTATGGAGCAGAGAATATAATCAAATTCTACACAATGTGTTGGGTAATAAAAACATTGTATAGATTTCTGTTCATTTGGGAATACTTTTTCCTTTTGGTGAATATTGATCTCACTGAAAAATGTACTGAAATTAAACTAGAAGTTAGAAAAAAAAACCCATAAGAAATAAAAAAAAGAAAGATGACAAGTGTTGTTAATTGGCCCAAATACTTGGATTGATCTAAAAATCAGAGCACTGGAACAGGCTGCCCAGGGAGGTTGTGGAGTCTCCTTCTCTGGAGACATTCAAGACCCGCCTGGACGCCTTCCTGTGTGATCTCATTTAGGTGTTCCTGCTTCGGCAGGGCGATTGGACTAGATGGTCTTTTGAGGTCCCTTCCAATCCCTGACATTCTGTGATTCTGTGAAAAATTCCCTATCGAGTTGCCAGCTGTTTTTTTGGGGGGGTTTTTCCCCCTTTTTCTCATTGGTCCAGTCAGCAGCAGAAATGACCAAACTTCCTGTTAATTCTGTAGCATGTTTTCATAGAGGTTGTTTCCCTCTTTGTGAAACAGTATAGACTATCCTTTTATACATCTGTTTGTGTTATAATGGGGAAACCAAAACATTGACTTCATTTATCTTGTGTATAATGGCTAGGGGAGCTATTATATTTTCTATGCAAAATTCCCTTTTTAACATTTCTAAGGTCTGGTGTTCTGAGGATGATCACATTTTGCATTATGCTTTTTTATATTAAAAAAGTAAAGTGAAAATTTACAAATAATATTCAATTGTATCCATTAAGTCATGTTTCTGTAGTGGAACAACTACAGTTGCAGCATCTACTTCTGCTGAAAATATACTTTTTTTCCCCTCAGAATCCTATTTAGTAAAGACTGCATTTTTCTTCTTAAGTAGAGAGTTGTTTTTTTTCCCATGTTCGTTTAAACCATGTCAGCTGATCACAAACATAAAGTAAATAATTGTAATATTTTGTTTCTTGAGTTACTAAGGTTACTATATTTCCTACTTTGTTGGTACTTCAATTTCCTTTTCTTCCTCGTTAGTTAACTTTCTATTACTTTCTGAAGTTTTCCACTGGAAACTTTAACTGCACATAAAGCTTGTTTCAGACTAGTTGATTAATGCAGGTATAGAAGATTTAGAGGATCCATCTCCAATTAAACAAGGTGAAGTGATTTTCATACAATGTTTTCAACCAGAGAGCTATAAGACAGCATCGTATATAGCTCTGGGGGTATGAAGCCTTCCTCATTCATATTTATTAGATGCATCTGGCACTTCCTTATAATTTATATGCAGTAAATTTCTATAATAAATACTAAATATACATACCACACATTTACTATCCTGCTATTATGTCTTTTTGATAATTTAGTAGTAGATATGCTTTGCATTTCAAATATTTTCTTATCCTGACTTTGTATAACTATGAGTGGAACTGTGTCTTAGTATGATTACTAATTGCTTAAGAAAACATTCCTCTTGGTATTCATGAAATCAGAAGGATTTCATGAATACCAAGAGCCTTTTGATTTTGCTATGCATGTTAGAAGGCACATAATGATGTGGCAAGACAAGAAAAACAAAATAATAAACAGTAAGGTGTAAACTTTTTAAAAATTTATTGGAACTGAGGGAAGAGTTAAGCTTTAATACGAGAGAAACCTATTATAGAGCGTTTGCCAGACAGTCTTTATTAGTGTGGCTTATACCACAGACTCCCTACATGACCTTGTTTGAGATGCTCATTGCTGGAGCTTGCTGGCTTTATCCATTGTGTATCTTATTTACTTATTGAAGAGACTGAGTCTGCCTCTGCCTGCTTCCCACCCAGCCTGCTGTGAAGAGATGGATCCCTGCGTTCAGGTACGGGTTGCTCGGAGGAGCAGTCTCCCCGAATCTCCCGCCTGTGTTCTTGCAGAGAAATCATTGCACAGGAATGTATTTTAGAAGCTATGGTTTACTCCACTGAGGAGAGATATCTCTCTGTATGAGTTTCTTCTGTTCAGTATGAAAGGACTGTTATATTTGGCATTGGCATTGTCAGCGTAGCCTTCAGGCCACAAACATGTCATCAGTGCCCTTGAGGAGAGATTGTGGTCACGCAGAAATGTCTTCCATTTTTCCCATGGGGAAGTCTCATTATCAAAGAAATGGAAATTAGGGTGTGTGCTGGTCCCGGCCAAGCAGGAGAAACTGGTGAGAAAAAGGAGCAAGTGGTTCCTGCATACTGGACATCTGCAGCTGCTCCTGGGAGCAGCCTTGGTGCAGCCCTGCTGAAGGAAGGGGAAGGCTTCTGCTTCTTCCCAAATGTGCTTTGAGCAATGTGGGAATTACTCCCTGACAATGTACGCTAAGTAAATAGCACTGTGCAGACCAAATTAAACTGCTGCTAGAAAATGAGAGAGGGAAGGAAGAAATGGTATTGCATTGAGCAGTGCTAAAAACTAGCTAACTCTCCTGTTTCTTTTTCAACAGTTGAAAAATCGATGCTAATGATGGCAGCAAACTCACTTTCTGAATACTTTTCTATTATGTGATGTTTGAAAAATATCTGGTTAAGACTAGCAGGTGCAATCTGCTTGCTGTTGTATGAGCCTCATCGGTGATATTAATTCATCATCCTTTTATTTTTGTTCTCCATGCATCAATAACTCTGGCAGTAATAAGAAATTATTACAGAAAAGCATAATGTTGGTAATGCTGTTATCATCCTGATCTCCAGTGAACTGGAATCCCAGTGTCACGTTGGTCTCCCTTCTCCTCTGAAATAGCTATTCAAGAAGTTGATGCTGGTGACATGTTCAGGTTAAGCACAGTCATATATCAGGAGCTCACCCTTTGCTAGAATGAGCAGGAACTTAATTTGAAAACAAATGGAACAGGGGACATAGAGTAGCTGTTAAAAGATGACAGAATAACTGAAGTGTGTCTGCAACATGTCTAGAGAAGTGGAACAGAGGAAAAAACTGAAATCATAAATATACTGGGTGCAGACACTGACTACTCAAAGGAAGATCTTGAAAACAAAGCATCAGATTGAAATCTTAGATTCATGCTGCCAGGGTGTAGAGAGCTAGTGGGTGGGGGTGCCATCAAGTTTTTTTTTTACCACCCTTTTTTATATTGAAATGTGTGTTACTTGAGTTATTAAAATAAGGCTTTACAAAGGCATTCCCAAGAGCCTTTGATTGCAGTACTGAGGCAGCTCTTCTATGGACCAGACACAGTTGGAGACTTGCTGCCAAAAAATGGGATGGAGGATCACAAATACTGCCCTGCATTAGCAAGGGGACAAAAATGGTGCAACATAGAATGTTATTATTTTGAGCCCTACCAGTTAATGCTTCTGCCACTGATTCTGTTCCTACCATGCAGGTTAAATTCTGCAGTCTGTTTAATGGATGGAGTCCCACAAGGGGAGATTGTTACTGATCAAAAATTATAAAACTGCTTTGTGAATTCTTATGCTTACAACATATGGAATAATTTCTTTTAATATCAACTGACAGGAATGTACCAGTTGTTAATTACTAGGTATTTTTAAATAGTCTCAGACTTTGAGTTTGAGGGTATGTGTGTAGTTGAGTGTTTAGAGGGGTGAGCTTTTCTGTTTGTTTGTGGTTTGTTTTTATTTTTTGAAACAAACAATCCTCCTTCTGCACTCCCTCCAAATAAACCAGCCAAACTTCAGTATTCTGGTGCCTATAGAATTAAGATATATGTTGCTCTTAGTGGATACTGTTTATCAATTTAATAAGAATGAAAGCAAACCAAAAATAATCAATAGGCTTTAAGATGAATGCAGATTCTTGCATCATAACACTTAAATATATAATTTTGTAAGTTTTGTTGTGAAAATGCATATTTCCTAATTTTTAATGTTGAGATTTTTCTGTAAAATTTCATCCAGATTTGAATGAAGGTGAATTCTTTTTCCTTTAGTTGGTGATCTATACAGGTTTGTTCTTCTTGAGTGCTTTTATGAAAAAAAGAAAAATGAAACATGAATATTTATTAGAAGTTTCAGATTTTGTAATGAATACTGCTGACTGGACTGTATGGAGAACTGTCTGGAATATGCTGTATATCCCAGTAAGGTGAGAAACATATCAAAATAATGGTGCTTTGCCAGTGTAAGAAAATTAAGGCTCTGGAAGTGCATAGAAGCATTGATGAATGTTGCTTACTGCAGGAGAGAAAAATGTTTGCATTTTGAGACACGCCTCTTGTCTCAAATGTGCATAACGTAGCATAATATAAAGTGATTCATTCTGGTTCATAGAATCATACATAATTGAATTAATTCTGAAATCCTTGTGTTATCTCAGGAATAAAGCTTCTGTTTGAAAGCTAGTGTAAATTTATGGCAAATCATATTTATTTTTTTATGTTTATAGGCCTCGGAGTGCAGTGTATTCAAACCTCTTGTTCTCTTCTACTTTAGGTAGCCTTCAAGGCAACTTGTCCTTTTCCTCAAAATTTCTCATATTTTACTTTTTTTTCTTTCCCATGTCCAGGGAGGAACCATCTTTTTTTTTTTTTTAATAATAGTTCTTTTTATGTTGTTAGCCTGACAGCAGAGATACGTTTTTAACTTGACTTGTGCAGTCATCAAGTCCTGTTGTGGGATCAGGAAGGAATTGTAAATATGTTCAAAAGATGGACTGCAGGGTGTGCTTAAAAATGCAGCAGGGGAATATGTTTGTTTGTCCATTTAGTCTTCTACATTCAATTTGGAGTGCAGTTGCTACTGTTGTGCTATTTTATCTTTGCCTTTTAGAATTGTCTCTGTCATCTTAATTGTATTCTAAGAAACCTCTATTTTAAATATTCAAAATGTTTTATTTCCACTTCAACTTTCTTTATTGAATATTCTTGTCACAGGTGAGTCTTATTAATGCTTATAGGCATGCCGAATATCGCAAATTTTTATCTGTTATTTCTGATCCCAAAAGGCTTTAGTTCTACCTTTCTTATAGCATTTGTTCTGGCAATCAGATACTGAAAATTTCTTTAAAAGAGCAGTTTATGAAGAGCTGTTTGGAGGATCTCATTAAGTCCCCAGTTTGCAGCTCTGCATAGTAAATTTGCCTTTATATTTTCTTTAATACGCAGACTTAAGTATCTTTAGTAGAGGTTTTCTTTTTGCCTAGCTGGATTTAGCATTACAAATGTTTATCTGTTTGTTGCTATTACGTATCAATGTTCAATATTCAAGGAGTGGATTTTGGATGGGGACAGGGAGGGTTGATTGTGTTTTTTGTTTTTGATTTTGATTTTGTGGGTTTTTTTGTGGGGAGGCTTTTTTCTAGTACAACGTACCTGGAATAAGGCATCTCTGCTGCTGTTTGTAGTTGCCTTCAATATATATATAAATATTACTTATTTCTTAACCTTTCATGTAATCATAACTATGTTAACATTTTTTGTCAAATTCCCTAATATTCCAGGAATTTCTCTAAATTTGTTCCTTAAATTCTGTGAAAGCATACACAGAAATAAATGTAATTCAATCATTTTTGTTGTGACAATGAAGTAGGCAGTTGATCTTCATATTTCCTATCTGAATCTTGTCTGTTGTTGTAAATTTGTATCTGGTGCTTTCTTTAACTGAAGGTGTAGTCTAAAATAATGTATTTAAATACTATAGTTGACTTACAATCAATGGAATTTCTATTTAGATAGTGCGTTAGTTATCTTATCTCTGACAGCTTTATTATCTGAGAATTTTCCTTCTCATATCATTTTTTTCCTTTCCCTATACCCTTAGGAAGATTTTATCAAAATGTCCACTGTATCCTTCAGAAGTGACTAAGCGGTTACTGCTGGAAGTATTTCCTCAGATTGTTCAATTTCCACTCTTTAACCACCTGATGATCTTCTCTACTTCCTTTCTGCTGACAAATCTAATTTAAACTCCAGATACCTTGTCTGAGTTTAGACACACTGTTCTGCCATGCACCTCCTGGTTAATTTTTATTCTCTAGGAATGCAGTTGTTCAGATATCTTTCCTAATTTGCCTTTGTGGTCCTGTACTTATCTCCTGATGTTTGTGTTCATCCATGACTACTGTTTTGAACTGAGGGAGTCTATGCAATCAGCCATTTCCTATAGCATCTCTTAGTTTTTTTCTAGTACTTTTTGACTTTATATTTTTTGTCATTCTCTTCTTGAAGGCAGTCCTTCCTTATTTTTATTGATTAAATATTAGTTTAGTTTACTATGATTTAGTTATTAGCTCTCCCACTTTCTGCTGTCATCTGACAACCATTTTTTTTTTAAGCATTTCTCTATACTTTTCTTTATTTAGCTCTATTTGCCTCTTACTATGCTGTACTATTTGGTCTTAATCTGCATGTTATAGTCTGATACAGGATTGCAAATAAATGCTGTATGTAAAGTTGTCTGTTTATACTGTTACAATGCGTATATCTGGTTTTGAGTTCTTTAAAACCCTTTGCATCAAAATTCTGGAGCATTTACTGCTCATTTTTATACTCTGCCAAAGCTATCAAGCTATCTAAGGTTATATCTATCTATCTAGATATACATGCCTAAAGCCATACACAAATAAAATCTACATACATAAAAGCTTTGGATATAGCCTAACCGTTAACAGATAAAAACCACTGACTACTACGAACATATGTCAACTCCTGTCTTCTGCAGTAATCTGCACTTCCTTTCAGAGTATGAACTTTCAGTGGACCTTGCACATATGGCAGACCAAGTTCTGCCTTCTTCATTGAGTCCAAAATACTACTGATTTTAGTGGAATGTGGAAAACGGTGGTAAGAAGATGAAGATCCAATTCAGATTCTAATCTTTGTCTGGGAAAGGGTATTTTACCTAGTGCAGGACAATCAGAGATTTCTTAGCTAATACATTGAAGAACTTGTGGAAATGGAAAGAATAAACCTGCATCAGCTGCTACTGTGCAGCTAAAAGTACTTGGGGTCTGACTTGATCATCCCCCTGCTATACTCCTTGCTATAAATTGTTCCTCTGGGTATTTTTAGTATCTAAAGGGTAACCAATTACTTCAGTGAAGGCATGACAATTCATATAAGTTTATATTATCCCCGTAGAGACATCAGGTGGTTGACAAACACGTTAGAATGATGTGACAGAAATTTCTTCTCACAAAAGTTAATGTATTTCTTGCTAGCAATCCACAGTCTGCCAAAGCCAAATTTTGTTCTGTCAAATTAAAATGCTATAATTGAAAGGAACCTTTCCATTATGTTTTTCTGTACTCTATCACTGAAATGCTGCTTTGCTGCAAAGTTGGATGCATTCAAAAGGAGAATTGATTAAGCCTCTCAAATAAATTACTTTCAGCTGAGTTGCTTATGGGAGAAGAATTCTTGCCCTGACCTCAAAACATTCTCATCTAAAAACGTGAGGTCTGTGCAAGACATTAAAAAATCTTGTAGGACAAATTAATCCTGTACCATTTCAAATGTATTCTTCAGGTACGTTTTTAGGAAACACTCAAAACTCAGTGTCTGCATTATCCATTATCATCTATATTTCATTAGCACCTAAAGGCCTCAAGTGAAGTTAGGACTGGAAGCATTTGGCAACTAGAAATATAGGATAATATACTATCCTAGTCACAAACATCCGTCACTGTTAGGATGAAAGGGGAACGGTGTTACACTGACTTGTGAAGGATGGTGCAGCAGATCCCTGCCACCACAGTACAGATTCCCTGAATCCTTGTTTACTAGGACATGTTAATGCTAACGCATCCCAGGCATGGAAGAAACAGAGTTTGGGCAAAATGGAACGCAAGTGCCATGAAAATTTTCCCACCAGGTGATTTTCATAATTTTCAGCAATTGGGAAAGCAATGACATAATATTGTATAGTGATCACAATGGTTGAAGGCATAAGAAGTATCATAGGTAGTGCAATTTTAGCTAAGTGGATCAACTACACAATGATAACCCATAACTAGTTCCTTATTCTGTCATTCAGGGTGCAACATCATGGCCATTTTTAACATCTTTCTTGAAGAAAAGCTGAACACTTTTTTGCATATATGCTATATTACATGTAATGCTGAAGTACTAAGAGCATGTAAATATTTTCATTATAAATAGATCTTTCTTCATTAACTATTTACCCACAAAATGTGAAGTATGCTTCATCTGAAACTATTAAAATCTGGAGTGGTGACTAAATACATGTGGAACACTACTGTGTGTGCCATTTTGAGAATTAGAAAAAAGTATTCATTTTTACCCCATTCTGCTTTTCTTGGAACCATTGGAAAAAAGGAACAAAACCTTTCCTTGTGCTCCAGCGTGTCACATTTGCTTTGTGGCTGTTTTGTTTAGTACAGTCATGCATCACATTTCTGATTAAAGTGTTCCCTTGAGCAAGTCAGAAGAAGTATCTTCATCCTCTGTATGAGGAGAAGGTAAAAAGAAGAGGATGAATTTGGATGCTGTGAAATTGAAATTCTCCATGGGGCTGTCAGGAGTGCAAGAGGTCATAGTCATGCCAGTTGGACAAGTGGGGAGACCAGTAAGGAAAATGCTATTGAGATTAGCTACCTGTTTCCTGAGAATATTTTTGGACTTGCTGAAGTTGTAACAGAATTTATGGAAAATTATTCCTAAAACATGACAAGGTTGGAAAATGTCAAACTAAATAACAGTGTTAATGATGTTAAATAATTATAATTTTTGGGCCCTTGCCACCCCCCCCCAACCCCCCCCCCCAAAAAAAAAAAAACCAAAAAACTAATGCCTTCTTTTGTGGTTTTAGTGTTATTCTGTCAGTCCTTTCTAATCTTCCTTTGAAGAAATGACAGCGTTGTTCTACTCAGAACAGGAAACAGTATTTCTTAGACAATTTCAAAGCTATTTGTTGAATGTCATTTTGGGAAAAAAAATAAAAAATGAAAATGTGCCTGACCTGCACAGCTCATTGGAATTCCTGTTTATCAAAGCTGCTTCTGTACGCTCTGAAACAACAGGGAGCTCAAACCACAGGATTGTTGTAAACTGTGCTGGAGATGATATAGCTGTTTCACTTGCATATCAATTTCAAGTACAGAAAATTTTCTGTTATCACTTAGAAAACTGAGAGAAGAGAATGAGGAAAAGATTACCTTTGTTTGCTATCTAAATATATAGAAATCAAGTAATAATACCCATTTAAAACACATTATGAATAGCTGATTGAATCTGCAAAGCCAGGTGTTGTGCAACATTATACTAGCCTGTTAAAGTGGTTTTCCTTTAGAAAGTATAACTGGGGATTTACTTTTATTCTAATTTCTGCATAATCTTTTAGCTCCCTGTTCACATATGAGCTTACAATGGCTAGCTGATACTGAGAAACTAGAGAATAATTATTTTAAATGTCAAAGGAAGTGCTTCCTTATACATCCTTATCTATCTAAAATTAAATGGAGAGGGGTGATAAATCTCTCTTTCCTTATTTCTTTGTTTTTATCTTTAGATAAATTGTTTAGGTCTGTGATGAATGCTTCACTGAGCCCACAGTCTGAGTGTTGAATAGGATTTTACCATGTAGTGATAGTATGAGGGTTGTGTTGCTGTGTTTCATAATATGAGTAGCTCAGTTGGTAAGTCATTGTTTTAAAGACTTGCAGTACTCTGGAGAGCATTGCAGATACATAAGTAGATTGCTCAATTTTATATCTAGATCTCCAAGTACGCTGGAGGGATATGTAAAAAAACCCAAACAAAACTATTAGGCAGATCACAGCCAATTAATTAGTTACATGATGAGCAGTCTTCACTGAATTATGTAGAGAAGCAGAAATTCATGGCTTCTTTTCCTTAGAAATGATATGTAGCAGCAGCCATATCCCTGACCTAAGTGGAGGTTAGGAACTTCTCTGTTTCATGGCAATGTGTGTGTGCACACACTGTGAGTAATGTGCATGATGGGAGGAGGGGAAGGAGCTGCTGCCCCTGGAATCTGTCTAACGTATCCACAGTCTCTGTGTGCACTGAAGATCTTGATAAAATGCCACCATTTGAAGGAGGGTAGTTAGGTACTGTGGCATTTGATATAACTACGGCAGTAGTATTGGGGAAGAAAGCACTTTAATGTTAACCTTGTCCCACTGTAAATGTGTCCTTGTGGCAAGAGTTAAGTGTAAGTGTTGAAGTCAACATGAGAAATATTTTGTTTTTACATTAAGGTGAAGAGATCTAAAAAGGACAGGCATCACCAAGGCCTTTTATTGATATGAAAATGTAGTTTTAAATTAACCAAAATAGTTGTATTATAGTGACATTGGAATCTATGATACTTCACAGGAAATAAGCTTGAGTGTGGGATCTGAACCACAAATAGTCAGGACAAGAGTCACGAGAACTACGTGTTTCCAACAAAGGCATTTTTTCTAAGAGTGAAAGGTTTGAAGTTGTTATGTTTTGTCTTTTTCTTTTTTTTTTCTCAGAAATTGTACTTGGTTTCCAAAATAACCTGTTTGCTATAAACTCCTGCTCAGGAAAGGGCAGCCTGTCAGTCATGATGTGCTCATATCTCACAAACAGTGTGTGGGTGCTACATTATGCAACTCACAGAGGCTGCCCTGCCTCTATGGCTGGGGTGACCTGCCTGCAAGAGGTAGGGAGGCAATAACATCCATTCCAGATCTCATCACTGGATTTTGCAGAGACTCAGCTGTGCAGGAAACCTAACTACATCCCACTATGAGGTTCAATTCAACATCATCAGTCATTGTGAGCCCACCCAGTTGTTGCCAGTGAGCATGTGACATGTCTTGCAGCTCTTGGGCCATGGAATGCAGGGCCAGGAATGATGGCTATAGCTGCTTTAGGTCTAAAATATCTCCTGTTGTACAATACAACATGACTTTCAATTAAGTCATGTAGATTTTGTTCTGAGTCAGCTTGTGCCTCAATGCGCATGTGTAAGTTACAGGGAGCAAAAAGATATGTGATTATCTCTGTTGGGATGAATCTGCCTGAGACACCATTAGAAGATGCTAAGAAAAATGTTTTTCTATGACTTTTGGACTACAGGATCCCAAAGGTTTTGAGTAGTTTTTACAACTAAGGTGTGTACATCTGTATATTCTTTTTTCTATTGCTGTTTTCATTTTTTCAGAATTTTTAAATTTAGAGCTTTTAAATAAATCCTTTGAGCACAGCACATGCCGTTTTTACTGCACAATGTAGTTTCATAGGCTGTTTAACACAGTGGGCCATGCTTCACAGCTGGCTGGATTTCAGGAAGTTAACCAAATTCTGCTTCCATTTAGATCAACAATAACATTCACAATTATTAAAGTAGGACTCAGAGTTTGTTGTTGTTAAATTTGGTTGTCTCAGCATTTACTGATAACTGTATATTCTATATCTACTCTCTGTCTGTCACTAAGGGAGCTAGTCACTGGCAATCATCAATAACTAAATTTGGAACTTTGCTTCAGCTTGTGCTTATTTGCACGAAGTTGTATTTTCAGGTAACAGACACGTTGACATACTCTAGTTAAAAAATACCAGTAGAGATGAAATACTGAACTAGTTCTGTAGTTCTTTGTCTCTATTTTATTGGACCCAGGGTCCAAACTCTCCAGGACAAGCAGAGAGATCTTCCCATTTTTGATTTATGCAGTGTTGTATAAACTTGCAGAAAATAGCTTGTTTTCTTTCATTGAGGTTGTTACAAGAAAACCAAAACTAACTCCAGCGCCTACTGAGAAGCAAATCTAGGATGCTGTTTTTCCACTGTATCTCGAAGTAGTCAGTCCTCTTACGTTTGCTGATTGTACAGTGGAAGGTTTTTAAATACATTGCTTTGCTAATTTGTAAACTGGCTCAAAAATTGAGCCTTGTTATGATGATTTTTTTTTTTTTTTACATTAAATAGGTAGTTTTGTAAGACTGTATTTAGTACAAATGAATACATGTGTCCTAGGAAGGAAGAGGGTTACACACATTAGTTAGAAAACAAATTCTATTTATAGAATTTTCTATCTGCATGGTGGCTTCCCTGTAGTTGCTATATATATTTGTTATATGTATATATATATATATTTTTTTTTTTTTTTTTGAAAGGCATGCCTTTGAAGTCTGGTCTTCTCACAGTTTCGTAGATAATCTTGCCTGTTCTGTGGATATCATTGATCTGTGCTTCTTGAGTACAAACTGGTATTGATTCTGAAGTCTGGAAAAAATGGTAAATATCCTGAGGCAGCTTTTCATTAATCTCATGCTTCTTTTTACTGAGTGGTAAAATGCAACGTAATTATGGAATGAGTTATTTTAAGGACAAATCTGTATAAATGATTTGGAATTTGGTAAGTTGAATAGAAGGAAAAAAAAATCAGAGACATTTGGGTTAAATAGGAAGAGAAATTCAGGTTTTTGCCTGAAGTGACATGAATGTCTGTTAAGTTACTTCAGGAGACATACTGTAGGCTGATTTGAAGGAAGCTATGTATGGTAGTACAGGAAAGGTGTGTGTGTGTATATATATATACATACATATATATATATAGGAAGCCATATAGCTAGGAAAGAAATTCATAATAATCTTTAGATTTAATTTCTTTAAAACTTTCACGCTGGTTTGTAGAACTGGGAAAGGTGGACTAAATAAAGATCTCAGCTCTCAGAATAATCATGTTTTAAAGTACCAGTTGGGTGACATGCAATTTGAGAAAAATATTGATTGAATTTTTTGTAGCAAATACACACTGAAAATAAAGTGCATGTGGCTGTATCAAAAATGAATCCAGAAAATACTGCATTACTTCAGAGTGCACACAGATGTATTGTATTGGTCTGCTTCTATCAAAATATAATCTAATGCTGCAATCTAAGTATCCCACATAATTTCCAATGGAATATATAAAATTAACTTGGTATACGCAGATAAATAATTGTGTTTTTACTGGAGATCAACCAGAATATTCTGTACATGCAAATGCTGTAGAAGTGTTTATTAGAATTGCAGGAAGCCCCTTTGTTGTTTGGACTGGAGAAAGTTTGCATATCTCTGAGGAATCTAGCTACTTGATTTTTTTACATGCCAGTTATGTTAGTTCATTATTTGATTTTTGTATCTACTACCCAGAGAATACCAAGGAAGAAGACAACAGTATTACTAACAGAAAGAAATACATGAGTTTATGTATGGAGAAAAGCTAAGGCATACATTTCAACAAAATTTAAAATGCAATGGTTAATGGAAGTCCCTTAATCTGTTTTTTTTTGTTGCTGTATTTGAGGAGTAGTTTACTCTTCAGACTGAAGGAATTAGTCTGCATGGATTTACACCAGAAATAAACTTTTTGAGACTGAGTTAACACAGCTGATACTAATTTTTTTGAATTAATATCTTACTATAATTTGCTTAAGAATTCACAGCTAGTTAGGGTACTTCACACCTCATTTAGTGTTTCTAGCTCCTATTGGTCTGTTTGGCCCTGCAGATTGAGCACTGTTTATCTTGTGGTACGATCTTGGACTGGTTCAGTCTCAGCTGAACCCAGTTTTCTCAAAGTTACATACAAGGTTATTTGTAGGGATATTTGTTTTTTATGGGTTAAAGCCAAACAAAACCTCAGTGATAAATGGGAGGTGAAAACAGGGAAGGAAGTTACTTTCCTTTTGCAATGTGCTGGGGGAGACAGGGGAATTCAAGTTTTGCCATATAGATGGCTGTGTTTTGGAGGCAGTGAACATGAGAGTGTCTAATCGTTGCTCTATGTCTTATTATTTGGAGTCCTGTGTGTCTGGGGCAGCCAAGATGGGAGAAGGACAAAGACATGAAGCATCATGAGCTTAATCTGACTTCTGTAACTGGCATCCTTGTTTCAGGGTGAATACATAAACTCACAAATTGTTCCTTCATGATACACAGCAGTGGTGTATCCTCTTTATCAAATGCTCTCATATATTTTTTGTTCTGTGGTTTGCTGTTGTTGGTTTTGATTCCTTTTTAAACCTTTGAAGAAAAAATTATTCTAAATTCAGGCATGATAAATAAGGTTTTACCAAAGAAACTGACAGAAAATGTTTTTATAGTACTAATGTACTTAAGAAAAAAAAAAATACTTATTTTACAGTTATGTCTCCAAATGGCAGATGCTTTGTAGTGGACTAAGTCAACAGGATAAGAAATGAAATGACAACCTTAACCTTGTATAGAAATTTCTCATGCAGGATCAGTCCCCCAAATTCTGTAGTGTGAGAGAGTATGAATCAACTCAGGGAGTCAATTAATGAAATTTCTTAATAAATATAGATATTTTTTTTTTTCTCAAATTGCTGGGGGAGAAATCCACCTAAGCAGAAAGAGGCTGTGAAAAATTTCTGACTCTTGTCAGCAGCTGGTTTTCTTTCCCAGATAAGTGTTTCTCAATTTAAATGGCTTTTTTGTTGGTTACAAATTGCTCTAGTAACTAGTTTTATTTTTTCACACAACAAGTAGATTGAACAAAAACCCCCAATTTTGTTGTAGAACTTATGGTATGTTTTAACCTCAATTCAGGTAGATGGAAAAAAAACCTGCATAGAAAACTGTGGAAACAAATGTTAAATTGTTACTATGTGGTATTTAAGTGTTAGTTGTGGGCATAGATGAGATGCATTTTTTAGAGACAGTTGATGCTCTTGTAATTGATTATTTGCAATATGTATACTGATCAATTCTTATTAACTTGGCTACTTGTGGAGAAGAGCATGCCTTTTATGTAAATTTCTCTGACTAGGATTTTGACCTGGTACTTCATAAAAATTGTGGCAGAAGATTATATCTGCTTATACGAAAAGATGGGAATTATTATCTTTCATCATGTAAGAAAGATACTGAAACACAGATCTTTGAAAGCTTAATGTAAGTGCATATTGGAGTCTAACATAAGGACAAATCAACATATTGTGATTTTTCAGGTTCAGTTCTGTCCTCTAACCTTTATATGTGATGTTGTCAAGGTGGGTCCTAGTTCTCTCTATACGTCAGACTTTTATCTTGAGGCCCATGGATTAGAGCTAGGAGACCTAGATTCAGGTTAACAGGCCTTTGTTTTGGAGGGCGATGGTGAAGGCTCCTTCCAAGGTGTGCCAGAGCTGCTTCTGGGGCTGGTGCTAGAAGAGGCAGTTTCCCCTTCTCTCCAGTTGCATCACCCCAAGGTGATGTTTTACCTACATTGAGGGTGGAGCTCTGTGTTAGCAACAACTCACCATCTGGGATCTGGAGCAAGGCTGGGTAACCTAGAGACATGCTGCTTGCTAGAAGGTACAGGGCAGGTCTCAGGAATAAAACCCTAGGCTTCTCCCAGCATTTTGGTCATGCATGTGTTTGGTGTACACAATGCTGAAAATGTTTGGACATGGTGGTAGGCTCAGCCCTTGTTTCTGTGCTCAGAGCTCCCCGAAGCTCTCCACATACATACTCATTTAGCTGTACCATTGTGAGTGCTACTTCATCAATCCACAATTGTGAACTTGCTGCTGGTGGGACTTTAGCAAAGATAAAAAAAATCATAAGCATTAGGCTGAGGAAGATAGGTCATCACCGCTCTTGACTGCAAAAAGGGATCTTGACTGCAAAAAGGGATACTGGCACAAAGTGTGCCATGGAAAGTATATCTGGAAAGAAGTGTGAAGTGGGAGATCAGAGATGGTAGTTACAAAGCTGGATTTGTAAGGGAGAAGGTGTATTTTAGGAGGGAGTGGATGAGGAATGTGGGAACAAGAAGACAGTGAAGGATTTAGGGAGGGAAAAAAAAACAAAAACAAATTTATGAACAAGAGGAGATAGAAGAAGAGAGTGCTGAAACTGGTGGAAATGTGTTCTGAGTGGGTAAAGAGAAAGGGGCACCCAGGAGGAGAACGGAGGGAGAGCAGAAATAAAATGAAGGAAAAGGCTCTGGGTAGAATTTGTGGGGAAAGAAGAGCCAAGGATGCAAGAGTGGGAAGACAGGCACTTGCTTTAAAAAAAATGCCTCTTGACTCATCTAAGCCTGCAGTAACCATGGTGTTTTTTAGCTGGCCAGGATCCACGTTGATGCTTAATGTGCAAGGTTTAAGAATTAGAAACAAAAGAAAACAAACAAAAATGTGATGTTTCTGACATCTCATCTATGTCACGTATAACTCCTTCCCTTTCTCATTATTTTTATGCAGCAGGACTTTGGGTATAAAATTCATTTTCCTGCACAGTGCTTTTGCATGAGTTTCATGGAAATGCCATGAAGTAGTGGACCTAAATTAGTTGGTTTGGTTCCCTGAGTTTGTTCATTCAATATGATCTTGGAAGTCCCCGCAGCAGTACTCTGCTTTAAATTCCCTTGGAGACGATGGGGAGGTTGAGAGTTGTTGCCTCTATTTAACACCAAATGGAAGCTAGAGGGCAAAGAATCAAAAGTAACAGAGTGTTTATGATGTTTGTAAAATGAATTTTAACACAGAGAGTTTAGCACTTAATCTATTCAATTACTCAGCTCTCTGTAAGTCCAAGTCTGATTGCATGAGTGATCTAGGTCTTTGCGTGAGAACCATGTCTGTTGGCTCTAGGACTAGGAAGCTGCCATAGAAACCTGTGTTTTCACATCCACCTGGGGAGCTGGTCTCTACACAGGGCCCTTTCTTTAAGATAGTTTATGTGTGGAGGACCTGTGCTCTCATTGCTGTCGCTTGGACAGCGTTGTGTAGTAGTCTTGTTTGACCTTTTGTAAATAGAAGTTCTTATTTCTTCTCCATTGCTCTTTTTTTACATTTTGTCATGTAAACAAGTAAAACTGTAGACACTTTTCAATAGATCTAATGTAAAGATTTCCTGTGAGCACTGCCATTTGAATAAGACAATCACGGTTCAAACACAGAGCAAATTATGAGTGCCACACTTGACATTAATAATGAGCTGTAAATAAACCAATGATATCTGATTATATTATTTGTTTCATACTCTAGTCTTGATAGAGACTAGGGTGCTAGTCTATTAGATAGATGTTATAAAAATGCTGTGGCCTAAAGGGCTTACAGAGGAAAGAAGGGGAGAAAGAAAAACAGAGAATTCAGTTGTACAAAATTGCATAGGAAGAAACAGTACATCTGGGGAAATCTCTTGTTGACCCTCTGCCCATCCTGTAAGGTACTTGTACCCATCAGGCTTTACAAGCAATGAAGAGGTGGGAAAATGCCAGGAAGAATTCTAAATTTGCTGGAATTGAGTTATGGGCTAAGAAGGTTGTGAAGCACTGTCTAGACCACTGAGGTTATATTTATATTCTGAGTTTGTCTTGACCATCTCCTGTGAGACAGAAACAGTAAATCAGCTGTGCTTACTAAAAAGCTGAACAGTAAAAAGAGTGAAATGAAAATGGCACCACACTGCAGTATTGTGATAGTTTCACTGGGCTAGCCCTTGGCTAGCAACCAACACAGCCGTTCACCCACTTTCCCCCCACCCCCAGGGGATAGGGGAGAGGACTTTGGGGCAAGGGTAAGGAGGCTTGTAGGTTGAGATAAGAACAGTTTAATAATAGAAATAAAAAAAAAAACCCAAATAATACTAATATCTAAATAGTAGTGATAATGATAACAGTAACAAAATATACAAATGAGTGACACACAGTGCAACTGCTCACCACCAACCGACCAAGCCCGGCCTGTTCTCAGATAACGACCCCGGAGGAGTGACAAGCCCGAACTGAAACCACAATCCTGGAAGAGCAAGAGCCTGAGCAAAAGCCAGAGAGAGCCAGAAGAGGAGGAGACCCTCACTGGTATACTGGATGTGATATGATACAATATGGAATATCCCATTGGCATATCTAAATGCCCATTTAGCTTATTAATTTAAATATTCCTCACCTCCTTAGATCTTGCGCTTGTAGACTAACAGAACACAAAGTCCTTCACTTCCAGCGACAAAAATGCAAATACTGTTAAGTTATCAGTGTCTCTCTCATAACAAGTCCCAGGCTGAAAAGCAAAATACAGTACTGTTCTAACTACTGGAAAAGAAACCCAGCTCTGTTTCTGCTAAAAACCAGGACAAGTATTCAATAGCATTTAATATTATCTTTCTACAGGAGAATAATTTCAATAATTTCTCCCCCACAATCATGTAAGTTGGTTTGTTTTTTTTTTTGTATTTCTATCATCAGTCCATGAGGTATTAAGTCAGAAAAATTAGAAACATTCTAATGAGAAAAAATAGGTGAAATAATTGGGTATTGAAATATCTAATGGTCCTGTTCTTGTTTCTTTGACTTAACCATATTTGAATAATAATGGCACCTTCTTGGAACAGTATTTTTAGCTTTTTTAATCACTAAACTGAAAGGTATTCAGAAAAATAAAAAAAGACTGAAATGCACTTTGCAGTCAGAAGCCCCCCCCCAGAGTCCAAAGGGAATAAATATGTTTAAAACGTATTAGGAGACTAAATATAAATGTAACAGAATTCCAGACTACAGACCTTTGGCTGCAAAAGATACTGTCTAGCTTTTGCTATTACCATTAGGGATGAGGTAAACCAGGCAAACTGTAACCTCAGTTTAAATTTTAATATTAAGTGTCTTCATTGTTTTCTTGCTGTATTAATTAGCATTAATTAGTTAACATGAGTGTACAGACTTTTAAAAATCTAAAGTTCTCTGTATAATAGCCTTGTGTCATCTTGGCACATATCACATTTGATGGCATTCTGGTGTTAATTATTCAAAAGTATCTGAAGAGACACTTATATGTGCAGGTTTATAGATATCCCACTTAACTACAAGTGTATCACAAAGTAAGACTATAATTACTTGTCTAAAGAAAAAACAACATGAACAAAACTTACTCAAAACAACAATAAAAAACCCCAAACAAACAAAAAACCTCACAAAACCCCAACATTGTGGGAGACAGTAACAGACTTCTGCAGAAATGGGAATGGTTGATACTCTGGTTATAGAAAAATAAAGAAACACACCCCCAAACCCTAGAGAAGACTAGAGAAGTATATAATAAAAAGGTACAGAAAGACATAATTAATGTTTATTTTGTACTTGGGAACCATATGTGGCTTTGAAATAAAAATGCCAAACTGACAAGTTGCTAGCAGGGATTGTAGCTGTTAAGTGTCCTGGTTCAAAATGCTACAAAATAAACTTGCTGTCTTTGGGAATTTACCACTGTTGTCTATGTGACATTAAGGCTTATCTTTTTTTATGACTAGACATATTTATCTTTGAAGTTATGTCTATGAACAGGGGGATATGGAATATGAGAAGCAGAGCTTGTCAGATTATTTGCCTCAGATAAATATTGATTTGAAAGTAAGCAGTATTTTCTGCAAATGTACTTTTGCATTGTAGGAAGATGATAGTTGATGGTTGTGCTCAGTGCCAGCAATTGCAGAGAACCATGCTGTACCTGATTCTTCTAAACAGGACCGCAGGCTGTTGATTCCATATACCACCTGCCCCCAAAAAACTTTAGAAATACTAGAAAAACACTTAAAACCTGTCTAACAGAAAATTTAAAGCTTTAAAAACCACAAGGTGATAAAGACAGATCGACAGCTTTGCTGTTCTCCCAGCTTCACGCAGTAGGGAGCTTCTTTAGTTAAAAAAACCCCAGACCAGCACCCCCATAGTCAAAAATAATAAAAAAACCCCAAACCACCCACTGAAAGAAAGAAAAACCGCCAAACCCCAGCTATTTAGGGCAGATACCATCCAGTTCTACTATTTTCAAAGGCTATAGAAGGCAAGGAAGTATGATTTGGAATTCAGTTGGTTTTTAAACATAGTATTTTTTTTGTTAAAAGTTATTATCTGTCACATGCCAAATCACACATGATATTGATTTAGTTTTTTCCATGATGAATATTTTTAAGATGAAGAATTACCAGTGACATATAGTGGATATTCAATAGAGGATAATCCAGTTGCAATGCAAACATCCAGATGAATCTTCATTCATGCTACAATCTTTTGAACTCTTGGGATTCACAAATATTTCCATGAATGCCTAGTAGTTACCTGAATGCTCATAAATAATGATTAATGTGTTCTCTAAAGAGCAAAGTAAATAAGCTGTTTCTCAAATACCTTTTTTTCATTCTTTGAAAAGCAGATTCTGAAGAGAGCAAAAGAACAAACAAATGAATGCAGCTGTATGTCACTGTAGCTGATAACTGAAGAAAATTCCTTATTAGATATTACTCCTCTAAAAATGGATGCACATCCAGTTAAAACAGCAAGGTTTTGTTAATTTGTGCCAACAGGGAAGGTGTAAGTAGATGTCATGTTATCTCCAAAGGGATTTTGTTTGAAGAAAAACTTTATTTTTAAAGCGAGAAGACGAGAAGAAAAAAAATGGAGGACACCATTTGGGACATAAAGGCTGAATTCCATGGCAGTATAATGAAAGGGGAAAAAAAAGAAAGTGGCAACACAATTATTTGGTTTAGAAAGTCTGAGTAGATGCATGGGAGTGAAAAATGCTAAAGTTTTTGTGAATATTGATGTTTATTTTGCTGTAGCACTTAGAAAATTAAATTAAATGGAACAGTGATAGAGACACTATATCATACAAGAGATTATTTATAACAATTTCCAGATGTACAAAAGGTAGTATGTACTGGATAATATGAGTAATTATGGCTCAGGGGAATACGGGAACAGCTAAAGCAGAACTCGCCATAAGTCTGTGTAGTCTGCCATCTTGCCCTTGATTGTATCCAAGTTTGCATGAGATACCACAGTGACAACTGTACACCAATACAAATCTGTCTCTCTAAGAAATAACATGGACTTAAAAAAAAAGGTCAGTAAGTTCTTATTGCCTGAATTATAACTCAAGACAGGCTGTCATATGTTAAAAGACTGAATGCAAATGTGTAGTTTTCCAACAGTTCAAGGTGTAAAGAGAATCTGAATACAGGCATTATGGAGTATGAGGAAAAATATATCCAACTTTTTTTTTTTTTTTTTTTTTTTAAGACTTAAGATTGGGAAGACATTTAATGTTTGGTTGAGAGGAAACCAAAGACAGGCCACCTCTGAATATAACAGATTACTTCAGTTGTTTTGTCATGGTTCACTGTCAGTGTTCTGAGAAAGGCATTCTGCAATGATAATTTCATCAAAGTATCCAGTTCTTCTGGGATTTGTCCTTTTTTTTAGACATTAAAAATACTAGCTCTCTTGCAGCCAATTTATCCCAGTAGCTTGGGTATTTTGTTGTTTTCTATAGGCAGCCAAACATGTATAGTATCTCAGTAACTACAGATTTCTCTTATGAATTAAATCAATCTCTGTTTAAAATTAATTACATTCATAAATAAGAGACAAAGGATAATTTTGTAAAAATGAAAGACATTGCTGAAAGTTCTCTGTTCACTTTCCTCTCAGAGCAGCACATCTTAACCATAAGTGAGAACACGGCTATCTTAAATCCTGTCTGAAATATGTGTAGTTCTGTAAATGAAATCAGGTTCAGCAAGCTTGAATTTTGTGAGAACTCTTTATGCCTAAAACAAAGGCCAATATCTCGCTTGCTGTGAAGAATATGCAAAATCACTGAGATACAGCATGTTCTCATGGTGCAGCCTTGTTTCTGCATTTCCAATTCAAGAGGTGTGTACTCACTAGCTGTCAGTAAAATCAATCTAAATCAACCTCTCCAGTCACTGGATCCTGATAGTTTGGAAATTTGTCTGCTGCCTTTTGTTCCCAGTGTCTGGTTTTGACAGAGTGTGTTCAAAACATTTTGGCCAGGAAGGTTGCTCAGCACCCTTGTAAAATGTGCTTTCCAAAAGCCAGTGTTAATGCATTGGACATTAATATCCTCCTCAGCAAGCAACAAAAGAATATGAGGTAGATTGGATAGCTGATACCAGTGTCTTGATATTGCAGACAATGGCAGTGTATAATTACATTCATTAATGAGCCAACATTCATTATGAAACAAGTGGGTGTTTTTTGGTGTGTTTTTTGTTTTGTTTTTATTTGCTGCTACTGTTGGGCAGCTTTTTCTAAAATTTCAGTGGTATTTGGAAATCTTCCTCAAATTTCCAGCTTTATTTCTTCCGCGGTTAGTTTATACTCATTTGCTTTGTGTCCTTTAGCCTAAAGAGTGTGTTTTTTTTCCTCCTTTTTTCCTCTGACTACTTATGATATAAAAGAATGTTGTATTAAAATGTTTACATGATACTAAATATTGAAAAGGGATTTACAGCAGCTTGTTTACTCACATAAAGTTCTCTAGTTTTTTTAATATTCAAGTCTGTGTATGCCAAAACTTTGCCTGACATACCAACCTAGAGGTGTCCATAGTGCTGTAAGTGATTTAGAAAGACCATCTCTTCATCACACCTTACTCACAGGATGGTTAGTCAAAGAGCAGATGAACCTTCTTTTTAACCCAAAATGAGCTATCTTGTTTCTAGTCATTGCATTTCCTACCCTTCTCTAAAAGCTGAAGACCACATGGACAAAAAGCATGAACAGGACAGCAGTTCCTCTGTTGTCACTCTCTACACCTTTCCTAACCTGTTGGAGTCCAGGACTCTCCTCTGTTTCTTAAAAACAAAAAGTACCTGTAAATATCACAGATTTTACTGTCAGTTGATGATGTTTTGCAATGTTGTTGCACAGTGATATGGATTGTTGGCTTTTTTTGTTTGGTAGTCTGTTTTAAAATATTTTCCACTGAACTTCCATTGTAAAAAACATTAGGACCTTCATCACGTTACTGGTAAGATAGAATATAAACTGATTGTTAAATCCAACTGATTAAACCCATCCTACAGCCTAAAGTTTAGAGATGGATTTGTGAGGCTTGATATATATATATTATTTATTTTTTCCATATGAACAGATTTTGGATGCACTCACAACTCAAGAGTGGCTGCAGTGCTTTAGATGAGAGGTTTGTGTAGCCCAGGAAATGCTCTCCAACAGAATCTTGAGTAGAGAGGAAGGCATGTGCACAAGAACACAGCTAACAGACATGACACTTCATCTGAGCACACTCTGAATATTTGCATTTCAGGGATTACTGGTGTGGACCTGTTTCCCATGAGTTAAGTAAGACATAATGGATGTCTATAAGAATTTAAATGTATGTCCATATAAGTAATAGTCTGTATTTAAAATATTTGTAATAATCTTGCCCCTTACATTATTTCTGGTTTACCTGGAACAATGACTAGTAGTGTAGGGGAAGGGTGAGGTGGGTAAATGGATAAGGTTAGTGAGAAATTGTACATGGCCTGTGGAGCCTTGACTGGTGATCTGCAGAGAGCTGGCTGGTTGAATGCGTGAAGTCACGCATGGAACGTGCAACTTGTAAAGCAGTTCCTGATAGGAGATGGAAGCATATGGAGCTTCTCACCTAGGCTTGGCTGGACATGATATGCCCAAGTTCTTGTTCTGTGAGTTGGACTTATTAGGGCTGCCTGATTTTAACATTTGTCCTTTGCTGATTCCTGTCCAATCATGGATGACAACAGTTTGAGAAATCTTTTAATGGGTACTGTCTGATCTGTGCAGTTCTACTTGATGGCAGCTTCTCTGCTCCATCCTCCTTTTACTTTTGTCTTTGTTTTATTAGGGCAGTAAGAAACTATAAAGTGTAAACAAAGTGTCTTCATAGACTAGATTGTTTGATTACCTGCTAAGGAACTAACTGCATTCTTTAAACTGAATTCTGAGTTGTATAACTGCACAATTTACCTGGTCCCTCTTAATATATAATCTCAAAGTAGTACCACCTTTTCTCTTTTGATTCTCTCTGCAGACTGCATGAGGACTGAGAATAGCAATATTCAAAATGTTCAAGCCTTCTATTAGTCCCCATTTGTGGACTGTTATGTGTTTAATATATATATATATTTTTCAATAGGGAGAAAGAGTAGGGAAAAAAATTGAAGAGAGTAGGCAGGGATCCGCATCTAAATGTAGAACTGTGTGTCATCAAGCAATATTTTTCATACCTAAGATGGAGTAGGAATGGACTGGTTCTGCTTTAAAAAGTCTATTGGCATGCATTAAAGATGTCAGGTGGTAGAATTGGTCTTTGTGTTAAGCGTGAGATTTCTTGCCAAGGAAAGAGAACATCAAAATGTACATAAAAATTAACTTTTTCAAACTACCTAGATTTCTCAAAAAGCATTACTGTAACAAGGGAGGGTCCATATAAACCCTTGTTGTAGGAGAAGTATTTTAGTGTGGTGTACATATATAAAATGAAATAAAAAGCTGTCAAGTATGCATACAAGGGAGAATTTCATGCCTTTCAAAGGGAGTTCAACTAACTGCACCATCTTTTATTAAGGAACTTTCCATACGATGCTATGAAAAAAATGTTTGGGTCAAGATGCATAAAATTTTAATGAAACTACAGAGCAATTTGGTGTAGAACCTGCTATACGTTCCTTTTCTAATTGACATTGTTGTAGACTGGATGATGATGTAAAGTATAGGCAACACAAACACTTAAGCAACAAGAACAAATGCCTATGTCTGACTTTATGTAGCAGGTCAAACCTTCCAATAAAGCAGAGAATGAGAATTCTTAAAAAGCGTTTGCAAAAAATAATAGACCAAATTGGACTCAAAATTATGCTAGAATAAACATCCTTCTGAAGGATGTGAATAAACACCTGGTGAAGAATGAACAGGAAACAGTTTTCAGATTAATAGAGAAAGACTGACCTGTATTATTTTACCTTAATAGAGACTTCAAAAAAGAAGTAGTATCAAGAATAGAAGTATTTTCACAGCATTTAGGCAAGTCAACAGCATGTTGAAATCAAAGACAGATTATTATCTGTCTACTATTATCAGACTACGCTAAGAGTTTCTAATTGAATACTGACTTCTGTGGTCCTTTACAAATGTATGGTGTGGTTAAATATTAGTGAAGAAATGATATACCTTTTAAAGCAGATATGCAGCAAGTTCTTAGCACAAGATCTGAGGGGGGAAAAAAAATCTTGATCTGTTTAAGGCACTTACACTTTCAATCTTTCTACAGGAAAAAATGGTTTGAGGAAAAGTCTCAACCAAGACACACCTTAAGATGAACCAGGAAAGGAGAAGCATTAGACCTTCAGAAACATTTTTTTCTTCTTCTTTTATTTTTTATTTTTTTTTTTTTAATTTTATTATAGTGTTAATGCAATCCAGTATTAGAAGAAGACATTTCTAAAATAGAGAATTCTCTGAGCTTCATGCCTCAGGGGCATGGGCCACTCCCCTATTTCAGCCTATGGCTTGGTCATGTTTCCCTAGATCCTCTTTTGGTGTGCTTCACAGTAGTTGTACCAAACTCAAATGAGAAGAAGGCATGGGTAGGAAGGTAAAGTTTAATGAACTGTAATTTCCAAGTTATATTCTGAAAAAATACTGTTCTCGGAAGCATGGACTGCTCATGCTGCCTGGACTTTCATCCTTGTACTGACACTATGACTTTGAAAAGCAGACTCTTCTTTCCACAGGACTATGGTTAGAATACTCCAAAGAGACTTCTTTCCTCTCCAAATCTTCCAATTTGGTTCTTAATTTGCAACAACTTGTCTACACGCTCCAAGACACTTTACAATAATAGGTAGTGTGATTAGAAAGGTAATTAGGAAACTGTAATAATGGGATGAGAGAGAACTGATGCTTTAAAGCCTGTACATTATAGCCAAAGCAATTTCATTTCAGGAATAAATAAAACAGATTAATTTCCACTCATAGAGATGTCTCGCAGTATCAAGTGACATTGGATGCTATGACTTAAAATTAAAGCGGAAGTATGAATGGTTGTGATTATATGACTTGGAATTCATTCCTTCTCACAAAAGTACCTGCAAAACAATGCAGAATGGCGTATTGCCATGGGTCAGCACTAGAGCTTGTGGAGCCTGCTGAGAAGAATGAGGGACAGTTATTTTGGTAGCACCAGCAACAGAAAGCTTGTGTACAAACCCTTACTCATATGAGAAAATGAATTAAAAAACCCATTAGAATAGATGGAAACCTTTAAATTTCTTCATGAAGTGAGAAAGCATGATGTTCACAGGTTGAGAAATGGCTTTGTTGACATGAAATCTGGTGGGGTTCTGTCTGGAAATATACATATAAAGACTGAGGGCAGCTTGCCTTTGCAGTACCTATCAAATTACTTTGGGCTCTCCTCTGTCTTGGCTTTTGTATAGTGTTGAGAGTGGGGTACATTAGGAGATGCGAGGACCTTTCCTAGCTGGAGCTATTTCCATTACATTGCTAAAGATGCTTCTACACTTATGAAGGAGATTGGTTTCCTCAAACTACTCCCAGCCTATTTACTTTGCCAGTTACTGGTCCCTTTTCCATATACCTTGATGTTCTGTTTGGGTTTAGGCTTGTTCCTGTGTTCAGATTTAAAAAACAAAACAAAACAAAAAAACCCACATTTACTAAACATTGAGGAATACAATGAAGTGATGGTTGCTTTCATTAGTGATCATTTTAATGCATTAAAAAGAATGACATTTTCAAAATTAAATAAAATCTACTTTTGAGGAGCTTTTAGATGGCACGCAATCACTGAATGTATCATGTCCACAAGCTAAATGTCAGTGAGCAGCTCGTTTGTGCTCTGCATATAACATGCAAAATATGTATAAGGCTTTTCATACTCGCACATACATGATCTTGAGACACGTCAACAGGAATCGTAGTCTCAGTTATCTAGTACAGATTATGTCATTTATCATGTGCTATGTGCACCCAAACAGCCCAGTTATCAGTAAATGTGTGAAATCATGCTGCTGTTGACACAAGAAATGCATCCTAGGGACCTCCTGAAAACTGCATGTCTTTTCACAGCTTGCACTAAAGTGTGAAGGCTATTTACATAGTCATGAATCCATAGCATATGGAGGTAGGAAATTACTACATGTGATTGTATTTACATAGATGAAAATAACATTGCCTTCTGAGAATTTCTGAAGATTTGCTGCTTTCTGGGAAGACATTCATGTTGATATCAGGAACAGAATTAATTTTAAAATGTATGAAGTCTGATCTGAGGTCTGATTCTGTGAGTTGTTGGGTGCCACAAGCTGGTATTAGGCACCCTGAGCTGAAATTTATGTTTGTCAGAATATCAAACTCTTATATCTCACAGGGCAGAGCCCTCATTGTCTCGTTTCCAGAATCATAATGATCTGGGACACACCGTTATGCACAGGTGGAGGCAGTGGCAGATTCTATATTGCCATAAACAATTAATGAAGTCTCTTCGCTGTTATGAACAGGGAGTTGCATGCATTTTTTTATTCTGCAGAACACTGAGTCTTGTGTTTAATTGTACTACCATTTTTTGAAATAAAGAACATTAGAATGAATAGCAGATCTAAACTACATTTAGAAGCGATTATGTTAAGCTGCACGTTTGAGTTCCCATGTAGCATTTCTATTTAAAAGTTTTCAAATTATTAACATCCAAACATTCTCTGTATTTTTTAAGTTGTAGATGGTACTACTTTATTAACTTGAATAAATGAAAATGTGGCTTGTCTATAGAAAAATAATACACCATTCTTGGAACATGCATTTAAGTGAAACTTTTACCAAATCTATTTATTTTCTGCCATAGGAATAGTATACACATCTGCATTTCCCTAAATCATGTTGATGTTGAGGGTATACTTTTGACACACACTTTTCAGCAAAAAGATTAAGCATCTACAGATGAGAGCACAGCATGCAGAGTTGAATCCAATTGGTTTTACCCACATGATTAAAGCCAGTAAAACCAATGTGAGATGATATGTGAGTTGAAAATGGCACTAATCTAGAAAAACAAGCCAATTATCTCTTCATAAATATTATTAATGCACTTGCTGTAGCAACAAAACTTGCTGTCCAACTGAGCTAACTTTCAGTACATGTGCAATTCTGGACTGTGTTGAGGGTCAGAAATATGAAGAGACTGAATTGTGAGAAAAGCACAGGTATTAAGCTGTCTGACTGGATATTCTTAACATGTGCATGGTTTTCCAGACATTTTAGAGGGTGGATTAATATTTGACACACCCTGAAAAAAGGCTAGGCGTTTATGCAGGAAAGGAAGAAATTAATACATTCACAACATGCCTTTTCTTTTTTTTTTTTTTTTTTTTTTTTTTTAAATCCTGCCATGTGTTGAAAATAGTGAGAGTTCCTTTCTTTTTCAAGTTTCTGCTAATCCTAAGTAGTAGTACCTGAAGGGTACTGTAGTTTAGCTGTAGTAGAGCATTGCAGCTCATGTAGATCTGGAAAAACATGGTGCAGAATAATGAATGATCAGTGTTTCCAACTCTTGGTTTGGTCATTTATGTAACTTATAAATTGCACTTACTGCAGCATTATTTATTTATAATGCATTAGAATCTGAACTGAAAGTAGGACATGGATCTCCAGAGACCTTTTCTAGTTTTCTCTATCCATGGTATCTTGATTTCCAACTATGAGTCCCAGGTCTTAATGGTGAGACTTCAGCACATTGCAGATAAACTTTTGCGGCCAGGCTGATAAACTGTAGCTGACCTCTTCTGTGAGAGGAGCTATAAGGGAATGGCAGCAATTCTGGAAACTGGGCACTCTCAATACAGCAACTGGACCTCTTCTAGATGCAAAAAATAACTAGATATTGTGTGACGAAAAAAAAAAAAAGAAGTGGAGCCCTTTCATGCAACATTGCCCCTTGTTTTCTGGCTGCTTACCTATAGCAAGTGGAATATCTTACCAAAATGTATCTTCCTTGGAGTTTTCTTTAAGTGAAGGTGGCTTTGGAGTTTAGTTCAACAGAATATTTTTGTTTATGGCTCACAAGGCAATTAGCTAAGACCCTAATTTTTACTGCCCTTGGGGCTTTGTATGATTTAGGCAGTCACTTGACATTTTTTGAGCCATTTTTATTTCTCTTTAAGTCATGTGACCTAGAAAAAGGAGATTAGAGGAAATTTTGCACACTTGAAACCATTCTTTAGTAGGTATTACAGTGCTAAGACTCTCTCATAGGGCTTGCAGTACAATTTATGGTATGAATGTTGTGCTGTATCAGATCCATAAGCTTCACTCAGTGTTGATCAAATAAGGGACCTGAACCACATCCAGGGAAAAAAAGTAATTTAAAAGTCTTCAAGTTTTTTTAAAAATTGCTACCATAATTGCAAAATGCATACTAGTGGGCAAGCAGACAATTCTTATTTCACATTATCTTTCAACAAAGTTACACGGTTATTTTCCTATTCTAGTTTGCCATTTTTTTGTTTTGTTTTATCCTCTCCAAAATGTTTTTTCTCCTATTTATTTATTTCTTAAAGCACAAGATCTTCAGAATTTTAAAAAATGCCCTCTACATAGATTCTAAACTCTGTTAGTCTGGACTACTTTTTAAATAGCACTCATCTCGAGAAAAAATTGCTTTTGTGACTTTGGACTAACTGCGCAAGATCTCCAAATATGTATAAAGTAAGATTTTATTAGTTTTTTGGTTGTGTTTTTTTTTTTTTTAATCATCTGGTTAAATAGAATTATTTTTTATGTTTTTACTGCTGCAATCAATGTTGCAGATTTCAAGTCAATACTTATTCTGACCTGTATCAGATGAGCATCTGACCTTTTCACATTTCATGAGATACTATTTGACATGATCACTTTTCATGATAATATAAAAATTATGATGACATATAAGTCAATTTTGCATTATAATAATTTAGAGTGGTCATGTTTTAAAGCAAATTAGAATCTTGTTTTACTTCACTTAGAAACTTTGAAACATATTCACTATTAACTTAATTATTGGTATGAGCAAGAGTAAGTCTTACCATAAAACAGTGTTATACACATTTGCAGTCATACTAAAAATTTGTTACCTATAATTTTTATTTTTATGCTTTAAGCTAAAGCTGAAGTCATATTTTGGCTTATTCCATGTACAGCATTTCATACTGCACATTTCATAAGTCTGCAGTCCCACAAATACAGAAGAAGAAGGGTGTGCTCTTAAAATGAAAGACTGCTTCCATAAGCCATCGCACTGATGAAAAAACTGATCATGTCTTCTTGCAAAGTATAGCATCAATGCCTGAAAAGAGGGTTGCACATAGCAGTTGTTTTGATATTGCTAGCTCAGTCTCTTTGTGCACAAGATGGCAGGTTCAGTTTTGCACTGTTAACCTTGTCAGGAAACATGGAGTGAATGTTCCATTTTGTGAATTTGATTCTTGCAAGCCTCTTGTTGATGCGATTTCTTTTCCTATATCCTTTTGAAGACTGGCTAGGTTAACTGTTTTTACATAGTCAGTAATTCTCTCGTCTCCTGTTTTTCCTCTGTCTACAAATGGCTATCATGGTAAACTGATTTTTTTAATAATGATTCCTCCAATTATTGGTCATCTAGAATGCAATATCTTTGGAATTTTCCTGTAGCTTATTATATTCAGAGAGGTAAATTAATCTGCCAGAGTGGCAAGTGGGCATGATCTATGTACTTGTCGGCACCTGTGTGCCAGTAATGGGAGGTTGAAAGCTCTTTTAAGCTTGGTGTTGGGTTTCCTTTAGTTTGCACCCATTTGCTTTCAGTTTGGAAAACTCGATGTTTGTGTTGAAGAATTCTCTCACCAGAAACTGGCAGTTCTGGTAAGCTTTAGGGTAGTAATTGACTGATAGTCTTCAGAAGAAAAGAGGAAAAGAAAAGCCACAAATCTGTTTTTTTTGTTTGTTTTGTTTTGTTTTTTTAGGTTGTTTTTTTGTTTTTTTTTAGTTTGCTGGAGGGGTGGGCTGATTCTAGTTTAAATTGATCCTGATTTCATGTGTGTGGAGATTTATACACATGAACACACATAAAACTTATGCTGCAAAACTACGGGGATTAAAGGAAACAGGCTTTTCATGCAATAAGAAAGACAAAACCAGAGCAATTATACTATTTATTATACAATTATCATCCCTATAAATATAAAAAAAATGTTATCTAGGATGTTGGTGTCTTTAGAAATCCCAATAGCTGGTAATTCTGCAGTCTTTCCAAAACAAAGAAAAAAGCTTCACATTAAATGACAAACTTGACAGGCAGTGGTATTGATTTTTTTAGATCAATATCCAAGTTACAATAAACATGTTTACAGTTTAGGAATACAACAAATTTTCTGGTTTTGTGTGAGCAGACTTTTAGTGTCCATTGAATTTATCAGTTCAGAAGCACTGACAACCAATGGTACATTTTATATTTTATTTGCCAAACAAACATGAAGTACTACTGTGACACATTTTTGAACCAGGTACAAGCCACTGGGAACACAAAGCTTGGTTTTAGTACTACTGGGTTCAATGCAGCTATCAGTATTTACAGCAAATGTAATATTTCATTTCCTCTGAATTCCCTATAAGAGCTTTGCTCTCAAAAAAGATCAGAATCTCTCTACAGGAATGGAAATTTTTAGTCCTTTCATTGTGCTTAGTTTTCTTCAAATTGTTTTTCAGCTAGATGGAAGATAATGTACTTACACCACCCAAGGAGCTTTCTTAAAAATAAGTAACGTGATTATCTAGTTAATCAGACATTTTTTTTTTATTTTTTTTTAATTTTCATGCTTGCTCCTTTTATTTTTTTTTTCTTTCAAGTCAAGTTTCTGCTTTCATCTCTGCATGAAAGGTCTTGGTCCCCGCTCCAAGAGAGCACAGCAGCCACAGGCATTCAACTCTACATGGCAGATTAAAGGCCCCATTTGCCAGGAGGAAATTCGCAGGACTCAGTTCTTAGAAGCCATTTGAGAGAATTGTTTACCTTTTACATATGTGTGTTTTGAATACCATATGAACAGCTGTGCATTCCAGAGGCTGAGGCTGTGAGTGCAACACTAAGGATAACACTAGCGTTTTCAGGTTTAAAGACGCAGAACATACCCATCCTTTGCATCCTATGCAGCTGGCCAGCTCCCAAGACCAGATTGACATCTTTCTGCAACACTGCTTTGTACAGTAGACATTTATTTAAAAATGCTGCCAATGAGAAGTATGTCAAAAACACTTCTCTACTCCCTCAGAATGACAGCTGCAAATTGATGTCTGGATTTTTCACCAGCTGTTTGGAGCTCTCTGACCTTTTGCATGTGAGAGGATCATGCTGGACATGCATCATGTTCCTTTCTGACCTTACAAGTAATGGACTCTGAAATAAAACCTGATGGTTCATTCTCAGATAAGCGGTGTTTGGAAAAGTCAGTTAATGCGTACTGCAACTGGAATTTAGAAAAAACAGCTCAACTTGTAAGAGTTTGAAAATGGAATATACTAACTTTTTTTTTTTTTTGACAGGTATGCCTTTCATCACTGTATAAGTTAGCATACTTGACAAAGAGAGATGGGAGGATAGATGAAGGTAGGAAGTGATGGTTGGTACACTTACCTAATTCTCTTCAAAATTTGGTTTTATCAGCTAATAATTCAGGTTTTCTTTTATTTAGTGCTTGAATATTTTATCTTCAGTATTAGTCTTCCCTTCAGTTGAGAGGGGTTTTTGTTTGGTGTTTTTGTTTGTTTTTAATTGTGGAACAGTGCCCTGTTGGCCACATAAAGCAAAATAGCTCACAAAAACCTGAAAGAGAGTTCTTTAAGTAATGCATTTTTCAGTTTGGTAGTCAGACACCAATCAAACATTTTAAATTCAGGAAAATCTTAAAGGGAATTATTTAAAATTGGGGTAGGAAAGGTGGGGTATTTTTAGCTCAAATGATGATCTTTTGCTATTTGAAATTATATTTAGGGAAGTTTGGTTCTTTAATATGAGCACTTCAAAAAGAGTCTTTTTCTGTAGTGTTGTTTGAAACAAACTTATAACGTATATTTTGTTTTTCTAAACTGTCAGAATGAAATGTTTTTGTATCTTGAAAACTTTGGTCTCTATATTTTAAAGCTGAATTCACAAAGGCTCAATCCTTCTGAAGCTGAACTTTTTGATTCATTTGCTATTGCTTAAACTTTCTATCCAGCTCTCCTTGGAGCCAAATGTACCACTATTCCAGTATCATTTATTAGACTGTTGTAGTTATCAGGCCATGTAGCCTGGTATAGCAGTCTGGCATGTTGCCAGTGTTTGTAAGGAATTCAGTAATGTCATACCTGCTAGCCCACATTGCAATTGCAATTTTACATGGACTTCGATTATTTGGAATTTTCAGAGTTTTTATTTAAGAAAAAGAAGCAAGAAAAATAGAGTTTGGGTATGTGTGTCAGGAGGGGAATGAATGTATCTAGCTCCTAGAGGTCATTAAAAACAAACAAAATGAAATTTTATGTGAAGTAAAGAATAAAGAATGAAGTGTTGCCTTGTGCTCCTTCACAGCAGATGAATGGGAGGTGAATAATCTTGTGATTGGGGCTCCAGATTTTGTATCAGGAAGCAAAATATTTTAGTGTAGGTGAGATAAGTCAGTCCATGTTATTTTGTGCAGCTATTGCTCTATAACCTGTTTCTCAGGTAGATGAATGGGCTTGCTCAATCCTGACATTGCTTTGGCCACTGCATTGGTGTGTAATGTAGGTATACTCATTTTGTGCTATAGTTGTTGAAGATGGTACTCATTTTTTAATAAGAGTTGGCTATTTTGCTCTGGGATTGCACAATGAGGTCTTCAGCTTGCCTAATGCTTTTAGATACTCAGAGGATATAAAGGTTAATCCATGCCGTTAAAGCATCTCTTTTAGGAAAAATATATCCAAATATTTTTGCCCTATTATGATGTTTTTTTGTATCCAGCCTCTACCAAAATATATCAAATATACATTCTCTGAATTGAGTAGTATCAAAGCAAAACTGTTAGATTTTGTTTATCTTTATAGGTAGAAAAGTGAAAGAGTAACAGGTGGGTGGGTATCTCTGCTACCTATCATGCAGCTACCAGAAAGCAGAAGCAGCAATTGAAATATCTTCAGCATGGGTTTTGGGCCCAAATGGGTATATTATTTCCTCAGTGGGTTTGCAATGAGGTTCAAAATGTCACATTGATGCTTTTTTTTTTTTTTTTTCTGTTATAATTTTCCCTAATGGACAAATTAATGCTAGAATGGATTCATTAATCTACGTTGGAGTCACATTCAATTTTGCTGTGCAATACTGCATAAAATTCATTGGCAAATTATATTCAGAAATAATTTGAAAACAGCTTTCTTCCTCATGTTATTGACAAGAATCTTTCTGATTTATTAGGAACAGGTTTTAAGATCAGATTGGGACGGATTTTAATTTTTTTACTATTTTTTTTTAAAAAAAGGATTTTAAATTTTTGAATTTTACATTCGCTTTTTATACAACAGTTGCTATTGATTATTTGTACCTTAGAATACTCATTTCCATCCCTGTACAGCATTTTATGTGTAATCCTGCCAAAATCACCAGATTCCTTGGTCAAGATTCTTATGGGAGGGAGAGCTGGAAATCTTCCCTGGAAGATTTGGGTTTTCTCTGGTTTCATTTTTGGGAACAGTTTTTCCTGTAGTCTTCAAAACCTGTTCACCTCAATCTTCTTTTACCTCTTTATTTAGGATTCATTAGATCAGCTGTGGTCTGGTCAGGGATCAGTTCCTGCAGGAAATTCTGAAACCAGATCTCACTGCCTCTGTAATCGAGATTTTCTGCTGGGTTAAGCTGATACACAGTTTGAATATAGCCCTTCCCCTCTGTCTCTTCATTCTTATGCTATTTAGGAAGGTAGATATGTGAAGAATTAAAAATTTTAACCAGATCTTATTGTGAAATTAAAATACAGAATTAATCCAAATATATAATATTTCATTTTCTTGAGGCTAGAAATAGAATAACTCATGTTGCTGTTAATTTTATTCTGTTTGCAACATTAAATTAATGATTTTAATTTAAAAATAATAGAATTAATATGATAAAACTACTAGCATGCTGATGTCAAAATGCAACATTTTGTCATGCCTGAGACAAAATATTTCTATTTTTCCACTGAAAATGTAATCTAAAAGCTTGTTTTCCTGCAAGGTTTTACTTCAGTGAAACTATATATTTTGGTAGAAAACTGTCCATCAGAAAACAAGGCAGCCAGATCTGCCCTGAAACTTTTTTGGATAATGTCTTCTCCATGGTAAATAGTGTAATTCAAAATGACCATGTCACATTTGTTAGTCTCTCCCCAGATTTGGATTCCAGGCAATTATCTCAAACCTGTTGACGTACAGGAACTAACTCCCATTAATTTCAAAGATGAAGGCAAAGAGGAGAAATTGAAACCTGCACTTAATTTAGGAGCCCACTTCTCTTGATTGAATTAAGCTGTCTCACTTCTGCTAATACTTATGAACTCCTAAGTGATTCTTGAAGCATTTTTTCAGAAATGTAAAAGTGTTTTATGTGGTTCCTTGCTGTGCCTACTCGTCTTGAAAAACGCCACAAAAAAGTCAAAATCCATTAAGAGTCAGACATAACTAACTTTAAGTGTGCAAAAGGAAGAGAAAAAAGTAGGTAACTTTTTTGAGCCAAGGAAATAATAAAAACTGAGAAACAAGTATTGTAGATCTATCTTCCTGCCAGTATGGCCCTCAGCAGTGATCTGAACACTATTTCATATTACTCTACCATCTTCATCTTAGTTTCTGTATTTTTAACAAGATCCTTTCCATGCAGTCAAATAATTTGAATATGTTAAATTGTATCAGAGTTGTTACGAAGGTTAGAAATGGGTCACATACCCAACTGTCTAGTGCTGAAATCTACATGAACTAGTCCTGTTTAGTAGCTGTGTTCAAGGTCCTCTTGTTTCCTCTTTTCAAATACAAGAAAAACTGGAAGATCCATTTCAGGATTGTTTGGTGAGTTGTCAGTTATCTGTGTTTATATTTCATAGTATCTGTCTATTTGCTAAGGGATGTAGGGAATCTTAATAGCAAAAAGTCTGGGTAAAATATTTATCATTTATGTAGGGGAGCTCCTCAGAAGAGTCTTCAAGTATATGTGTTGAATTTGCCACTTCTGGATCATTGGATCAATTTTTTGTTGGAATATTGGTGCCATGTATGATCCCAATCAATCAGGGAGGAAGATAATTTTAGAGGCAGCTGTTATTTGGTTTATTTTGCTTGAGTTTCTAGGATGTCACATTCTGAAGGAATTATTCCAGGTCCTAAACTAAGCATCTACTGCCATTTTAGCAATTCATTAACTGCTCAGATTTCATCTGTCTCATCAGAAGAATGTACAACTCCTGTAGTTCCTTGTTGATACCTGTTGTATTTTGCATACCCTTGGGTTCTGGAAAGACACTGTATAGTCACCTGTGTCACACTGTGTTACTTCTAGAGGAGAGATGCTGATGTATTGTTCCAAGAGAGATTCAACTCATATAATGACATAGCAAAAAAAAAAAAAAAAAAAAAAAAAAAAAAAAGACTTCTGGTGTTCGACACCTCAAAAATAAAGGCAGGAGAGTGCAATTTTCCATGTTTCCTGAATTGCACTTCTCTTAGTGAATTAGTAATCAAATATATATATATATATGCATAGCTGGAATAAGCACCAGAAACAAATGATCTCCAGCTGTTATAATGCAGCATATATTTGAACCAACATCTAGACCAAATACTTGCTTATGTGTTTTCAGGACAAGTATCAGTATTTTTAGGTAGTGGAAATAAGTATGATGGCAATAACATGATGGAGGTGCATGTAGTATTTGATCAAAAGTATCTGAGAAACCAGGTCCCTGAGAAATCATTTGGCAAGTGCTACCTTATTCTATTCAGCTTCTTTTCTTAATTCATGATTGATATTTTGAATCAGAGGTTCCCTGAGCTATGGCTCATAAAGACCTTGCTGCTGAATAAAAGTTGCACTTATCTTCAGGAGTTCTACTCTAATGAAAATTAATTAGAATAAAGAATCATGCTGCTGCTCCCCTTTGTAAGCAATTACTAAACCCCATAAAATATAGTTGTGAACATTTTGCCATTACTCATAGCAAATTACATACAGTTAAGAAGGCACATAGTGTGTGAGATATCTGACAAGCCACAGCTCTGAAGTTTGACAAAGTTCTCTTACTAGATATTATTTAATCTTTTTATTTTAACTTTCCAGTACGTGTGTTCTTACATAATTATGTTCAGTATTTACTAGTTTACAAATGTTTTATTCTGCCCTTAAGCTCCTCCTTTTATGCAGGCGACTTGCTTAGTTTCATAAATTAAAATTCTAAAAAAGGTGTTTTGATCCTGCATCTAATTAATGTGTTTCATTTGTTTGTTTCAAAGGGCATCTATTCACTTTGCCTTGTCTAAGCAAACATTCAAGCAGGAGCAAAATTGTAGCTTATTAATTCTTTTTCATTCCAGGTGATATCTCTGTCTGTGGGTATTATGAAGAGTTATCTTATGATTTATCCATGCTTTCCTTAGTTCACTTTCATTTATACAATGGATGAGAAGCTCAACATGAGCTGGTAATGTGCACTTGCAGCCCTAAAGGTCAACTGTATCCTGGGCTGCATCAAAAGAAGTGTGGCCAGCAGGTCAAAGGAGGTGATTCTCCCCCTCTACTCTGCTTTTGTAAGACCCCACCTGGAGTACTGTGTCCAGCTCTGGGGTCCTCAGCACAAGAAAGACATGGACCAATTAGAACGAGTCCAGAGGAGGGCCATGAGGATGATCTGAAGGCTGGAGCACCTCTCCTACAAGGACAGGCTGAGAGAGTTGGGGCTGTTCAGCATGGAAAAGAGAAGACTCTGAGGAGATCTTACAGTGGCCTTCCAATACCTGAAGGGACTACAAGAAAGCTGGGGATGGACTTTTTACAAAGGCAGGTAGTGATAGAACAAGGGGAAATGGCTTTAAACTGGAAGAGGGTGGGTTTAGATTAGATATTAAGAAGAAATTTTTTACTGTGAGGGTGGTGAGACACTGGAACAGGTTGCCCAGAGAAGTTGTGGATGCCCCCTCCCTGAAAGTGTTGAACGCCAGGTTGGATGAGGCTTTGAGCAACCTGATGTAGTGGAAGGTGTCCCCACTCATAGCAGTGGGGTTGGAACTAGATGATCTTTAAGGTTGCTTCCAACCCTAACCATTCTATACATATACATGATTCTATACATCAAATAAGTTCATGAGGAGTCAGCACTTCTGGCAATTAGACACTCATCAAGAATGTGTTCTCGGGTTACTTTGTTAGAATTGATGATCTGTCTTTAAGCTGCATCTTGACTGTGAATCCCCTTCCTGTTAATACAGGCTTGTGCCTCTAGAGATCACATTTAGTTGCATATAGACATTTCTAAAGCTTTTACAGAAGCATCCCCTTTTGCATTTTCTTTATTTACTGTGTGTTTGGTTAATCTATCAATGAAGTCTCCTATTTGTCTGTTCTTTTGAATGTCGTCCAGAATACTTGGTTGTACATAAAAACTAAGTAAGTTAGAGGACTTTTGAAAAGCCTATGTTTTTGAATAGTTTATTCCCAAAAGATGGTTAAATGTATTCAAGTTCAGTATATCTTCGTTGTACCAAATTAGTGAAAATCCGGTGTTAGCATTCTATCTCTGAAAGTTGGGAGTTAGCGGAATATTTGGTTTTAGTAGTACTTTGCTTTATTTTATTTGCAGTATTTTAATATTTTGGTTTCTCTGATGTAAATAGATTTCACTTTCCTTTATAGATTATGCAGTGTTGCTTTCTTAGCTTTTTCTTTTTAATCTATGCCTACTGTATGTACTTCATTCAGATCATTATTGACTGCAATTGTTGTTTCCTTCCAGACAGTAAATGTAGATATTTATTTCTGTGTCTGTACTTCTAGCAGATAAGTAACAAAAAAGAGTTCTGAGTGTGTAGAAGACTAGCTACTAGAAAGGTAAACCACAAAATGCCTTCATTTTTCCTTTGTCTTTCTGAAGACCCTTTCTTTTATATGTATCCCTTCTTTCTCAGATAATTCTGATCTATCTTGTGTAGTGTCCATCCCTTATTCATTCTTCCAGCTACCACCTTCTATGTAGTTGTAATTTCCTAATTTCTTTTTCTCATGTTCCTCTTGTATTGCCTTAGTGCTGCCTTTAGCACATTCCAGCAAAGGTCCATAGGGAAAGGAGAGTGAGCTTCAAAGAGGAAACTTAATTTTCACCCAGCATAAACACATTAGGTAATCATATGGGCTACTCTGATTAAGATTAATTGATGAAAAATATTACAGCGCTGAACAGTCATGTTAGAGTATTGTAGCTTCACAACAGCATTACTGGTGAACATTACTGTACCTCTGATACATAGTTGTAACCAGTATTCATTTTAACACAGCTTCAAACAGCCTACTAACCAGCTTTTTCATTTAATAGCGTTGTGATATCAGAACAGATTTTTAAAGACCTTGACAAAACTGATAAACCAAAACAAGCGGGAGATTGATTTAGTCAGGAGACAATGCAATATGCAATTACACTAACTCACAGTAAATCTGAGCAGTTAAAAACAAACTTGACTGATGCTGGAAAGAAAACCTCTGACTTAGTGCTTGGAACTGAATGGCTTGTTAATCAGAGTGACTAGGACAATAAATCTCTTTCTGCAGAGTTAATAACAGTTGGGATATTGGAGATGCAGCTAGATATGAATATGGGATGCCCAAGAAGTTTGGGCTAGATGGCCTGCAGATTTTAATCATTAAATATCAATCACATCTACTAACTGAATTTGATAGAGCGTTTGCAAGTGACATATCAGCTAGTTTTAGCTGCATAGTCTTTCTCTAACTTTGAACTATCATAGACCCTCTTTCATGGATCCAGATACACTTGATTGATTCGATTCCATGGATTTTAAATGACCACATGTATGGGTCAGCAATGCAGGCTTAAAACAGGAAGACTGTTACAGCTCTAGGAGCTCTAGATGCTGTTATTCACTTAGAATGGTCTAATATGACCAATACTAAGCATGTTGACTGTAAAGGTTTAGGCCCAGCTGGCAGCTAGGACCACATAGCCGTTCTCTCACTCCTCCCCCTCGGTGGTATGAGGAGGAGAAATCAAAAAGAAAGGTAAAAAACTCATGGGTTGGGATAAGGATAGTTTACTAGGGTAGTAAAGGAACAGAAAACAACAATAACAATAATACTAATAAAAGAATATACAAAGGAAATAATGCAAAGTACAGAATGGCTTACTGCCTGACTCCTAGCCCATTCCCCAGCAGTCATATTTTTACCCCCTGGAACTTCCCTGTTTAAATACTTGAACGTGACATCACATGGTATCGAATACCTGCTTTGGCCAGTTTGGGTCAACGGCCTTGGCTGCATCCCCTCACAGCTTTCTCTGAAATATTAACTCTATCCCAGCAGAATCCAGGACGTTGATTTTTTTTTTTTTTCCTTTTGCATATAGATCTCATTGTGATTAATCATACCTCAGCTACTATACCTTACTCCATGTAGGAACTGGGAAATCTATGTTCATTCCACATGGTGAGGGCTCTCTGAGTAGCCCTTGTTTTGTTTTCTTCCTGTATCTTATAACTTTGCTCTTACAAGAGAGCACAGAGCTAATAATAAAAGATTGTTGATTTAAGTATTCTCCCACTGAAACAGGCATACCTGTTTTTTGCTAGGAGAGATCATTCATCAAAGAGACATTTCCCACAAAACAAGGCTATCAAACTGGAAAAGATGTGAAAAACAGGCCTAATGCTAAGCTAATAAAAACTACTAAATGCAGGACTATTAGAATTATCTAACACCTTCAGTCACCTATCAAGATCCATTTTTATCTTCATTGCTTCTGTACTATCTCTGTTCTGAGAAACTCCATTTCCTGGTGGTTGGGTACTCTTTTCTAGCTCCTGGGTTAAATTGATTTGTAGTCAGAGTATATAATTTTTTTCATATAGTAATACTGTCTCTGGATATAAGTAACTCTACTTCCTCCTTTTTCTCAGTTATCTACTTGATATATCTCTAGTCAGTAATCATATCCCCTCTGAATCTTCTTTTCAGGCTCAAATAACTCAGTAAATTCTAGACATCTGTTTCTCGACATCACCTTTCCTCCTTCATTAACTCTTCTTTTGCTCCTCCTAGTTCTGTTTGAATTAATCTTAGATATGTGTGACTTGACTTGCACCTAATATTTTAGGTGAGGTCTAACCAAAGTTTTATCCAATGGTATGATTGGCTTCTCATCTTTCTTCATTTCATAATTGTGTGCATAAATTTTTACAGTTGCATCACTGGTGGCTTACAACCCACACCTAATTAATTAATTCAAGTCCTTCTAATGTTTCTTACTCCTATTCTTGTGTGGTGCACTGATAAAAGAAATTCTTGTTAAAAATCTGACTTTCTACTCCACTTTTTTGATTTCATATCACTTTTGGTATTGCAGTCTTCAGGGCCACTCATTTTTCTAAATTATCTCTCTGCAGCACTCTGTGTTGATGATGCCTTCCATGTGTTGTCACAATGTATAATTTGTAAATGCTAATGTTTGGGGCAAAGTAATTAATTAAAATTTTTAATCTGACTAAGAAACTTCAACGGTAACTTCTGAGAAGTCCAGAGTCACCTGGCAAGAGTAATCAGTTGACTAGAGATCAAGACATGTAATGATGAGGAAAATTATGCTGTTGAAGTGCAGAAGCTGCATTTCACTGAGTCTGAAGCAAACTTTCATTACTTCAAGTTCAGAAGAGGGAAAAGTGTGATAAAGTTCACATATCGCATAGCAAAAGAAGAACATTGTGTATACATTAAATATATATATATATATATTCAATTTGACTTTGTCTCTTACATGAGGAGTAGGAGAACCTTTTTGTCAGTTGCTTTCCTATGTTAGTTACTGCATGTGCTATATAACTTGCCTATTCCTGTGTAGTTGTGTGGTAAATTAAAAAATCTGTATAATAACTGGAATTGTGGAGAGCAGGCAAGTTAGCCATGTAGAAAGGAAAGTCTTAATTTCAAGAAAGAAGTATTGTACTTTGAGAGCCCAAGTGCCAACAAAGGTACAAGACATAGTGTTTGTCTGCATGTGATGATTTACTTCTATTCCTGCCCTTTCTTGAAGTCTCATCCATCTTTTTGCCTGCTGTGATCCATT
>NW_010294770.1:65108-69686 GCF_000700745.2 Antrostomus carolinensis
ACCAGCCAGTGACTTTAACCTTTCTTTGCCTAAAACTCTGCTTGATAAAAGAGCTATCATGAGGGGCAGGCACTAAAGAAGTGGAAGAATATAGAAGTTTCACTAATGATAAATTGGCAAAGAATCTGGTGGGATTTTTTCCAATTTTATAAAAAAAAAAGTATCCATAAAAATATATATATATATATATATTTAAGTTTCTAAAACCACAATTTAATGTTAAGAAAATAATTATGTTTTTTGTCTTTCATAATTACATTATTTCTGAAGAAAAGGCAACATTCTGCCCTGTAGCACAGAGGAGATGATTTGCATTTTTCTTTGCTCTTGCTCTATTCTGTGGCTTCCAAATCAGTCATGAGTCCTTCTCTGCAAACTCTTAGTAGCATAGGATCCTGTTACTTATAGCTTGCTTCTTTTTCTAGACCCAGATTAGGAGCTGTGATGAACAGGAGTGCTTTTACCCTGTAGGACAGGAGAAGAGATTTTTTTATTATTATTAATAATGTTTTTTAAGCATATCTGCTTTTGTAAAAATTTGCTCCTACCAGGAAAAACACAAGGCTAAGCTAAGAGTTATTCCTCATGGTACTTTGTCAAATTTACTAGTTTGTGGTTGTCTTCTTGCCACTGGATGCTGGGTGCTCCTGATGTTGTGTCCTGAACCCTACGTGTATTTGTCACTTGGATTTGTCATTTTTGCAAAGGAAGCATTTCCAGGCAAAAGAGAGAGAAGGAAAGTCTCACTTTCCTTCCCCTCTCTAGTACAGTTGTAATTCTAAATTATGCAAGGGGCACACCAGATGGACTATGGAGAGTGCCTTAGGAGTACATGCAATAATAATAACACAATTAATAATTAATGGCTATGCTGGACTGGGCCTTCCAGCATTGCTTTGTTTGAAACTTACCAAATACTTCTGAATAACATAGGTTCACTTTATACCCAGCATAATGTCAGCTGTAGGCATATTACAAAATTGGCTCAGGTGGAAATGGGCCGGATAATAAATGTGATGTCAGTCACCCCACCAGTGCTATAGGGAAAAAGTCAATCTGTTTTCTTTGGGAGTTTGAAATAGCTGCTGAAATTAGAAAAAAAGTGATGTGTGATATACATACCCCTAAGAGTCTTCTCAGCTGTTACTGAATTAAGGAAAATTTTAGTGAGAATCTGAGAAAGTTAATTAGCCAGCTGGGATTTTGTGAAGTTTTTGACCATCTAAAAGGCAGATATAGGAGATTTAAAAAATAAAATAATTTAAAAAATGAATAAATTCAAAAGGTCCTGAAACATGTATAGGTTTTTTACTTTGCACCTACAAAGGGGGAAAAAAGTATATCTTCATAAGTCTTGCAAAGTACCAGCATATTATATTCTAACTGAACAGTAATCTGATGCATACTGTGTTCCAGTTACGGTTGCCAGGATAAAAGAATTTATTTGATATCTAAATTTGAGTTGCTTGATGTCTTTTTCTGGTGGTAGTAAAGCTCTTCTTTTGCTTTAGCTGAGTGGCTTAAATTTTACTACTTGTGAATTTCAAATTTGTCATCATAAACTTGATTTGCAAAGCTGCTGGAGAAGCCTGCAAGCTTTCCTGGTGCATTGGTTGGAAGTCATGTGTGAGGATACTGGAGATTTCAATATTGTTGCCTTCTTGGGCTGTGTTTTAGCATTATGCCATACAATTCTGTAAGCACTAAGGAAGATTCATCTTCTGCAAATCTGACTTGGCTGAGCAGCACTGGTTCCTAGAAAGATCTAAACGCTGTTTGATATTTTCCCAACATTTGGGGCACTTATAACAATTTTGCTCTTCCAGAGTCTCTGATACCTTGTATACTTCTGCTCGTACCAGAAGATTTCCCTTGAGAGCAGAAGGGTCACTCTTTTTTAACCTCTGGCATTTGAGTGACATAATTTATTTTTGGTCTCTTTTTTGCTCGGTCAGTTTGGTCTTGTTAAATAGTTATAAAACTATTAAGAGACACACATGAAGTATAAACAAATTTAAAAATCCTCACAGGATTTCTGTTTAAAAATAATAGAAAATCAGTTAGTACTGATTAACTTAATGGAACCTGTTTTGGGTTTTTTATTCTGTGTGTGTCCAATCCCATCCCTCTCCTGCTTCTCATTCCTTAGTCTGTGTTCTGTGGCTATGGCTGTCTTCATGATTTCTCTCCTGCCTAATAACTGTGGAACCTGATTACCAATTTGACCTGGGATGGAAATTGTCAAGATCTTTTATTCCCACTAATGTCATTACAACAGGTGCCCAGGTAAACTAATTCTCTCTCTGAACAAAAAGGTTTACTTTTTATTATATATCAGAGAACCAAAAAAAACCTCAGAAATGTACTTTTTCACTCCTGCTGCTCACAGAAAGAGTTGGTTTTCTACCAGAAGGAAAGAATAAGAAAATAATTTTTAAATTTTATTTTTTTAGCATTTGCAATAAAAGCTAAGGGTCAAATTCATAAACATGGTGGTCATGTGCTGTATCAGCAAGAATTATTTTTGAACAAGGTCCTCCCAACTTTAGATCTAAGCTAAAAAATATGAGTTGTTATTTCACATTTGCTCCACATTCACAAAGTATGTTCCTTGTCTCAAAGAGCCTTTCATTTGGCAATTATAAGTGACTAGTACATCATCTGTGAGATTGTACTTGCAGAAAAGTAGGGTTATCATATTGTTTTGAGGGAGGTGAAGTAGATTTTTCCTCCATATTGTCATTTGAAAAATCTGTCAGAAGTTCCAGTCTGCTTTTAACTTTTATATAATTTATGTCACATATGAATGTGGGTTGAAGTGGAACAAGCACAATAGATATGGTCAGTTCGTATTGTTTTTCTAATAAAATTTCAAAAGTACCTAAGAGAATTAGGCATTCAGTTCTCATTGAGAGTAAAGGAAATTAAAATCCTCTTTAAAGGAGATAAGGGAGCTTTTGAAAATGCAGCGTAACATCTTTGCAGACTGTGAGAGTCTAAAGCTTTAGACTGATTTTAATAAGAGAAATAGCCCAGAAGACTGAATATAAAGATTTCTGATTCACTGTCCGCAAGAATAGTTGTATACTACTGTGACTATATCTGTAGATTATTTTTACTTCAGATTTGTTCAGTGCCTGGAGAAAAATCATGTTCTTTTCTCTGAGGCCTTTTTTATTTTGGAATTGAAACAGGCACCTCTCTGAAAAGCAGAATTTATGAAGGTTGATTTCCTACAGCTCTCCTTGTGTTGAGTATCTGGTACCTAATAGCACAGCTGAGCTAATTATGCAATGTTTCCCTCCTCTGAAGCCATTAATGTCTTCTACCTAAATACTATTTTCGCATAAATTTCAGCAAGTTTTGAGACCTCAATTCTTCTCATCAGTTGTGATTGAAAGTAGGGATCCAAGAGAGGGACAGATGCAGGTCCTAAACCTCATTTCCCTGGAAGACCACATTAAGAAGAGTAGCTAATGTTAATAGAGAGTTTGGAAAGGAGAAAAGTAAGGAATGAAATAACATGGGCTTACAGCAAATAAGTATGAGACTTCCAGAGGACCCATGACCTGGTACATATTTGGTAGATGAACTGGGTTTTTTGGGTAATATTTTTCATCTGTGGCTAGACACCTGTGACTTTCAATTTTCCCTGGTATCTTCATTTTCCCCTGTTACATGAATTTAGGATTGAAAATAACACGGAGTATTTTATCACTGGTTGGTTATTTTACATGGGGAATTTGCCTCAGTAATAGTGACATGGGCTTGTGATTTTCCCATATGTTATCTAGATGAAGACTTGTCATGTAAATTAAGATAAATAGAAAGCAGCTTAAATTTATGATTTATGTCTGGTACTCTGGAATAAGTTAGCTAATTTGTCATCTTGTTACCCTGCGAATTGATATTATTCTGCTACGCTTCCATCAAGCAATGAAGTAGAAAAATGAAGTTATCTTTTGTATCTAATAATTATTTCTTATGTTTTCTAGGTGTTTTCTGTTTGTTTTCATTTTAATTTTATTGTGGCAAGTAACTTGTGAATGGTGTGCATTTTTTTTTTCCTTTTCTCCCCTGAGGAAATCTCAAGGGGAGATTTATTGTCCATAGGTTCCTTTAATCAGTTTCTCTGAAGTTACTGTTTTCAAAATAGTGACAAGGTAGCACAGAGTGAATGGCTGTTGTTCTTGGCTTTAAAAATTATCTCGGGATAAGCTACAGTCCTGTGGCAGTGCTGGAAAACAGTTCAAAAGGCTCACAGAAGAAACGAGAGCACTAGGGAGTTCAAAGCATATTGGAGAAGGCATTGATTTGACAAATAAACCATGTGTAACCCAACTGAAAGGAAAAAGATCCGAGAAAAATTAAGGACAACTCTACTAGCCAGAAAAATGTCCAGAAGAGCTCCTCCTTTCTACTGAGGAATACAGTAGTGATGATGCCACTTATGCAGACGGTATCTCAATCTCAGGTATGCTTAAATAGTTTTGAAGTTCTTGAATTACTTTCTGGACTACTTTCTAAGGTAAATGTTAGGCATGTTGAACATGGACAAGAAGGACTGCACACTGGCAA
>NW_010294770.1:69713-82223 GCF_000700745.2 Antrostomus carolinensis
CTTTATGTATCTCTGGTCTGGCTGTGCATTCACTTCTAAAAATATCACCTTTAGAAGATTTGCATGTCTGTAGAAGATATTTCTATTTATATCATACATTGTAGGAACATGCATTTACTTATGTAGGGTTTCTACATAGCTGGAGATTCTGTTGGATGATTACATTTATCTTGCTTCTAACTGGAGGCGGAAAATCACATTGGATAGCTCTGCTGTATTCATAAGTAGGACATTTAAGATAAATGTTACATGTAGCAAATATTAAACTTTCATTAAAAATAAATAAATAAATAAAAAGACAAGACATCATTGTCTGATTTGTTTCATGGATGAATCCTGAACTCTCTTCTTCCTGAGATGAGAGTGAAATCTTCGACTTTTATCAGGCTGTTACTAAACACTTTTCTATGTATTGTCCCTGAGTCCCAGTATATTTTTTTATTCTGGATGTCATCACATTTAGACTCAGCAAGTTCATCTGACAATAAATTAAAACATTTTGTTAGTGTTCTAGATGTAAATAAGGGCCAATGAAATACTCATTATAGATAGGACATACTAAAGGCTTAAATCATTATCATATAAACTGCCTCATTTTGAACATATTAAACTTATATTTGCTTGGATAAAGTACTTCATATAAATAACCATAAAGAATTTCAGAACAGGAGTCAGGGAAATAATAGAGCACCTCTAAATCCTCTTTCAGCTTTTGGACTGAATCTATTGATAGGCAGAATATCAAGGCTTTTCCCCACAAAACAGATTATATCTGCAACTGTCAATTGTAAAAAATGTAAAAAAGTTAATGGAATTTTTTGCTTCCACGAACTTTTCAACAAGCCATAAATGGTAATATTTGAAAAACAATAGGCATAGGTAATCATGGTGTTATGAAAGTAATTGATATGGAAAGTACTGGATTTTTTTTTTTATATATATATATATGTATATATTTTTAAATTGAAAAAGCTGCCGTTGATTTCAGTACAAACCAAATTAAGTCCTGAAGAGAGATTTTCATTTAACAGAGCATTCTCTATAGGTCAGAATCTACCACAAAAACTGACTTGGGCTTACCAGGAGGAAATACAGAAGCCTACAATGGGTCTGAAGTGACATGCATCTTTTACGTTTAGATATCTGAGTATACACAGGATCTAAACAGGGTCCCACGAGTAGGGATTGAAACCCTTATTTTCAAAGGATTCAGCACAATCACCTTCTCCATTTTGTGATGGAACTGTCTGGGAAATAGAGATAGGCATCTTTTTCATGATAGACATATAATTAGAGCATTGATAACACACCAAAATTTTGGTTATTGCTGAACAATGTTTGTGCAGCATCAAGGCTTTTTCCCACTGCAATTAGGCTGGGGGCCAGCAAGAGTTTGGAAGGGGACACTGTCTGGACAGCTGACCTTAACTGACCAAGGGATATTGCATGCTACATCAATAAAAGTGTTTATCAATAGAAGCTGGAGGAAAGGAGGAGGAAGCAGGGGATGTTTGTGATTCTGGCACTGGTCTTCCTGAGTAATTGTTACATATGATTTTCTAGGAAGTGGCTGGCCATCTGCCTTCCAGTGGGAAGTAGTGAATGAAATCCTCTTTCTTGTTTTGCTTCTGCATACAGCTTTTGCTTTCCTTATTCAACTATCATTACTGTGATGTCAAATTTTCTTGCCTTCTATTTTATCCTAGTTCCATGGGAGTGGGGAGTGAGCAAGAGGCTGGGCAGGTGTTCGGCTGTTGGTAGAAGTCAACCCAACACACCTCATTTCAAATCTGTTCTGCCAGGATTGTTTGTTAATTCTTTTCAATCACTGTTTTAATGTACATACAAGTTATTCTGAGTAAGGACTGGAACAAGGATATCCTTATCTGCCCTTTCTAGTGAGCATCATGGACATCAGACTATGGAGTAATTCTCTCTCTTGGGCGGGGGATGGAACCCACGAAAAACCCCACCACACTGCAGTCTATTTATATCCTGATTCTTCTTTAGGAGGGAGAGTAGGGGGTTTTGCTGCTTACTGCAGAATCATGAAAAGAATCTGACTTAAATTGACACTGGTATGTGATTCTGGCAATGATCCCCCTTGTGTGCTACCCAGGGGTTTGTGTATCATCTATCAAAGCTCAGGCTTAATGAGAGATGCAGCAACCACATTTCCTTTGCATTTCCTCTTGAGGTAAAACAGCACTCCATGCTGATGCCAGAAGGAAATAGTTTAACCCATCTGAGTTTCAACTGGAGAGCTGCTTTTCCTGATTAAGGGCAAAAAGAAATGAAACTTCCATTAGAGATAAATCACTTGCAAGGTTCAGGCATTTAGGGAGCCACATAGTTGTATTGCAATAAATATAAATGTTTTTGCAAATTATTATTATTTTTTTTCAGTTACTAAAAAGCATCATTCAAGATTAATCATGTCTGCAATAGCAGCCCAATTGTAGCTAAGAAGTTCCAAGTAGATAAATAACAGATATACTTGCTTTAACCTTAAGAAAAATATATATCTTGTCTCACTTGAATCTACAATAAATAAGATTTTCTTATAATTTTTCAATTTATATTATATTTTGAACTCTTCTGTTTCCAAACAACTCTGATTATTTTAGAAGTTATATTATTTTTTCATTTTAGTGACATTCTCATGAAAAGAAAATGCTAATACAGAGGTAGCTATTATTCTTAGTTATTTTCCTCAGTCAGGAGTACTTACCAAACATTAATAATAGATTTTTGCATCTTGAATAAGGAGTCATTAGGCAAAAATAAATGTATCCAAGAGACACATATGCAATGCTAATTGACAACTGTGTACACAAAGAGCTGCCATTTATTTTATTACAGTCAAACATAACCTTTGTAAATGTCAGCTCTGTGTTCTGTTGACCAGCATTTTAATTTAGACATATTGTTCTTCCTTTTAAAGCCATTTTATTATCATTTTATTTATCATTTTATTCCCTTCCAACACATGGTTCATTCTTACTAGTTGTCATTGCATATTTCATTATTCTTTTTAAAGTAACAATCAAATTGTGATTATTTTATGGGGCAAATTATGAAAAAAAAACAAAACAGAAAAATGATCTCTTTAAATTACTTTGGTAGAGGCTTTATGGTAGTTAAGGTCACAGAGGATGCAACATTTGCAGTATTTATCTACAGAGTCCAAAATAAATATTACCAACGAAGAGATAACTGTGATCATACCAAATTGCCCTAACAACAAAGAAGCAGTGAACAAAGATGAACAGGGTGGGCATTTCAAACTTTTATTAGTGTTTTCAAAGCCTGACTCAGGAAAGGTAACAGATGTGAAATGGGTCCATGTTCAGAACTGTTGAAATCTTGGTCTTAATAAGTTCTTCCTTACTACAGAAGGAAACCTCATGACAAGTGTCTACCTGATAAGCTGAGACCCAGGTGGAGGATATGGGTAACAGCTGTTAATTGCGGTTGATTCCAAATCGCTTGTCCTGGGAAAATTTAACGGGGCTGAGAATCAATTTAATAGTGAAACTGTGTATTAAGAGCTTTTGTGCAATACAATACAGACTCGCATGGAAGCAGAACCCCTCCTTTTTTTTCAAGCCATTCAGGCAAAATACCATTTGTTGTCACGCTGAATTACCATTGCATTTGATGAGAACTCCTATGATATTAACAAAATTTCTTACCTCACATTTATAGAGAAGAAGAAATGTGTCTTGTTCTCCTTCTTGAGTTCTGGATGGCAGAGTGCAGCAACGAATCTAACTTTTTAATATTTAAAAAGAATACTTTGAATTCCATATCTTAGGGCTTGAAAGACAAGTCATGTGAAAAGGAATTTCTTCAAGATTTTGATTGTAATTGGGTTTTTTTTCTGGTAAAATGATAATTTGAATGTCACCAAGCCATCTTTTAGACCCAAGTAAAATTTGAAGAAGGCTCTGAGTCAACCCTGAAGAGAACAGGCTCCAATTTCTAATGGAAGTACTTTAAAAATGAAAATACCTTATCCTTTTTGTCAGTTTTATACACTGAATATATTTTGGTTTGTTTTTTTTGTTTGTTTGTATGTTTGTTTTAAGAGGTAGGAAAAACAACTACTGATTTACTTCTGAGTAGTTTGTGAAATCTGGTTGATATTTTAACTAGGAAAGTTGCAAATATTGAGCAACCAGAGTAGGCTCAAATTCAGTGTTGTTGGAGGAGGCAGAAATCCTTTTAAAATACATTAGCGTTTAACCTCATAAGAGAGTAAATTGTCAAGTTTGCATGCTATGCTGTTCACTATTCCATAAGATATAGTGAACAGGAGAAGGTACAAAGAGTAACTCTTAAGTTCAGTTAACTTAGTCCTGAAGAATATAACTATAACTGTGTTCAAAAAAAACCTCTTAAGTAAACTCATAACAGAAAGCTATATTAAAAGCTATTAACAGGATGATGTGCAGATGACCTCTAATTTATTAAGTCCCTAAACTGTCAGCTGCCTAAAGCTGAGATTGAGTACTGGGAAAAGCATTACTTTTTTACTCTTTCAAAAAACCCTAGGCATGAACTGTTAGTTGGAGAGAGGACACAGGGTTAGAAAGACCATTGGAAAGGCTGTGCTCGATCTCTAAATTGCAAATGTTCTGCTGGAAAATTCAAGTAAGTTGTCATAATTTTGTTATAGAGACAGCTAATAACTTAAGAAATTTAAATATTAAGAAAAATATTAGAACAATAATGTCTTATGATTTTTTTTTTTTTTTTTACTATGACTGAGCTTTTTTCATAAGTAGAAATTGCAGTAATAAATGCTAGACCTTCCAGTAAGGCAAAAATATTTGCTTTATGTGATGCATTATTTACAGCAGAATATAGTAAATATTTCAACACATATCATTTCTAAAAGTTGGTAAGTGTGGCTTTCTACTTGGTGATATAGAATGCTGAATCATTTATGGGATGGGATTTTGAAAAATATTATTTTAAAACCCCTTATTTTTAAGCACACTATTGGTTAATATCAGGGGTCATGCAGGTGTGGGAAATAGTCTTTTCAGAAGTTTTAACAAGGGAAAGTGAACATAGATTTCACCATTATAAAACCTAAAACTAAAATTCATTTATTTTCTCCTCTATTTATTTCTCACACATGGAACACATCCACCCACACAACACCCACCCACACACCCCCATTCAATCAAGCTATTTCTCCTCAGGGTTTAGCAAGAAGAGAGATGATAATACATTTTTTTTCTATTTTAAAATGTTGGAATGTTGCTCAGTTACTGTGGAACTCAACTTCATTGAAGCATTTAAATAGGCAAGAGACAGGTTTTATATAGATGACTGGTGTGGCAATTCACACTGAAACTTTTTTGCTTAATTTGCTTAATTTATTTGCAAACAACTGTCAATTTTGCATGTTCAGTACCATTTTTTAAATGTGGCCAGTAAATGGCTTCAAATTGAGTTCAACATTGAAATTATTATTAATTAGTCTAGGTGATAAATGTTGCAGAAATTGGGAGCATAGAAAATGCATTTGAATTGTGTTCTAAAAGAAATATTGTTGTAGCTATGGCAGTGTAAAAATGTCAGAGAGGGAAAGTGTATGCAGAGACATAATGTAATTCACTAATTTAAAATATAGTACCTTTTGTCAGACCATATGATATCGCTGCAGGTGGTGGTACGGAAAGAAATAAAGCTGGCATGGTCTGGCCTCTGTCTGTCTTCTGTCAGGTCTGAAAAAAGGTCACAAAATCCAACCTAAATATCGCTTAGACACAATGTTTTCTTTAATTTTGTTAACTTACCTCACCTTCATTTCTATTAATTATTTCACCAAACGCATTACAAAGCTTCTGTGACTGATGTACAACTGCTTCTTGTAATTTCTCAAGTAAGTGCTATAACTTCTTCTAATTTAAAAGTATATAATCAAGTTTATGTAGTTTCTTTGTGATTGTAGGGTGTGGCAAGTAACTGATTATCTTTGCTGTTAATATTTCTGAAACCAAGGGATGAAAAACACTGTTGATAAGAAGAGTAACTGTACAGGTCAAGACAGCGATTCCATAAAGACAGGTGTACTTCACCTTATACGGGTCAGTAGCCTCACTTTAAGTGCAGGTGTGAGGTCTCATAGGATGCCGGAGGCTGAAACATACAGGTGCAAACCTTGTGCCTGCAGCTCAGCCTTTAACTGCCAGCCTCTTGCTATTCTGATCATAGCTTTTTCTAACTGTGGTCTGGGACTGTGAAGAGATCACAAAACTAATTTTCTGTTTGACCTTGCGTGAGTTCCCAGAGGTGAAAGGCAACTGCGATTATCCACTGTAAAACTTAACCTCCACATTTCTTCCATTCTCTGTGAAAACTTCACTGTTACATCATATACTCTTCTGATGAGGTCTTTTTTCCATACTCTCTCTCACCTCTCTCTCCCAAAACCAAACCAAAACACCACCACCCCAGACACAAGAACTATGAGATTTTCTGCTGAGGAAGCTAGTTCTTTTTTATATGGGACTAGAGTTTTAATAACACTGTGGTTTATTTCTGGACTGGTTATTTGTAGAAGTCACCTAATAGGGTGAGAAACATAAATGTTATATAGCAAAAGTAAAAGTAATGGTATTTTATGCAAATGGTGTTCTACTTTTTAAAGAATATATGTTTTGGGTAAAAGATGTCTACTACACAGGTGAAAAAGAGAAAGTGATCTTCTTACAACTAGTAGTCTTCATCTGTTGTTATCTTAGATTGGGTTTGTGATACCCTGACTATTGCTAAATTACTTTGAAAACAAGTCTTAACCTTCTGGTTTAATTTAATTGATTGATGGAAATTGTGGCTTTTAAAATCATATTTAGTCTAGAAATAATTCCTTTCTAATCAAAGGTCACTTGCCATTTGTTCAGTTTCTTAAGAGTGTGAAACCTCAATTACCATTGTGATTAAAAAAAAAAAAAGTCAATATTTCTGAAGGAAGATGCTGCCTCTCATTAAATGTAGGTGGTTTTAACTTTCCTGCCAGGTAGTGCCACACTGCATTTCATTCTTTACAGGGCACAATTCACACTACATTTTCATGTCCACTGAATATTTTCCAACACCTGTTCATATTTCCATAAGAATGTTTTTCTTTTATGCTCCCGTGCCCAGATATTACAAACAGTGATGGCATTAGGAACTCCACTGCAACATTTCTTTAAAAGTATATAGATAGATAGATATACACACACACTCTCACACTTTTAAAAAACCCTCACAAGCAAAAGCTTTTATAGCATCCTAAAAACTTCCACTGTGGTCTGTGTTAACAAATTTCTGTTCTCAGTTACCATGGGATGAAAGATTCCACATGACCAGAAATGGAGGTTCTCTCATGAAGCTGTAGTGAAAGCCTGAATATACCTCATTCGTAGCTTAGTTGAGGATGTCTTACAAACAAGAATGTATTTGAGGAATACATTTTAGGTACAGATTCAGTACAAATGAGAAAAGACTGGAGGTGTGAAGAAAACCCAAAAAATGACACAGGATATTTTTGTTATTTAAAATTTTAATTTTTATTTTGAAGAAAATGCTAATTACCTTGTGTTTCTCAACAGAAAATTGAAGTTAAATATTTAGCTATTTTTTCAGAATTTTCTGATACTTGAAAGTGACATTTTTCTTTCATAAAATGTCTTAACTACATGTTGAAATAATATTAAAGGAGAAAATGTGACTTTCTCTTGAAATACTGCTTTCAAATGACATTAGAATTTGCTTCGCCTGATTTGAAACCAAAGTTAATTGAAGTCAGCAGGAGAAAATTCTGATCTCAATGAAACAGTCTGATGAAGTGTGTTGAGATTTGAATTTTTTACTTAACTTACTAATTTGCAAAGGTGGCATAAATTTTCTGTCACCTGAAGGTAATATGTAGTGTTCTATATTGCAAATACAGCAGAGAGAGAAAGCAAAAAGGCTACACAGTTTGTTAATGTTTGGAGTATTTGCTGTCTACCAATGTATTATTTTACTGTTATATATATTCTTATTTTTTCTTCTCTATTCCATTTTATATTTTTTAAAAATGAGTCATCCATTTTCTGTAGTTTAATTTATTGTAACTTTGAATGTTTTGTAAAACAAACAAAAAAACCCCAAAAACCCTCAACCAACAAAATCCCCCACCTTCTTTATTGTCCATGGAGAAGGAATACATACTGAGAAAAAGCTAAGAGTACATTTTTGAAGTAGCTTAGGTATGCAGTGACTAACCTAGTGATGTTACATGACAAGTATGAGATAAGAGCGTATAACCTGTCCTATAAATTTAATAGACTTTAATCTTTAGTTGCTTTAAAATAGTTGTGCCCAAGTAGGTCAATAAGTTGTGGGAATATAGGAGAGTGCAATTACCTATCTGCAGACGAAAACAGATATTTTAACTTCAAGGATAAGATTTCTTCCCTAGAAATTCACACTTAGGTGTGAGTGGAAGTCTCTATTCTTTTAGGAAAGTAAACAAAAAATGTTAATTATCTGATGTTTACTGAATGGGTTAATCATTCTAATGAAAAATGCAGTATCATTCAGAAGGGGTCTTTTAAAAAAAATTTGCTGACATTTTTCTTTCTTCCTTGGACTAAAAACCAGACCCTGATATCACCAAGGGTGACACATAAATGCCCTAATCATCTATAAAATATTTCAGGAAACAACATCCTGTCACCATAGATGAACAAAGGGATGCAAGTGGTGTGTTTATAGAATTATAGATATAGATTTATAGAATTACATTTTTGTTTAACCTGCAAGATCCTAACATACAAAATATCTTATTTAAATTACTCTGATTAAAACAGGAATCTCTAATCCAAACATAGAATATGAAGAGACCTTTCCTTTGGCTGCAGTTCAGTTGTGCCCAAGATTTACCATGGACATCTTAAAAGTGACAAGGATAAAAATAATCAGATGAACTTATGAATGATATCTGGGGGTTAAAAAGTCATGTAAATAGCCTTTTTTTTTTTTTTTTTTTTTTTTTTTTGAGCAAAGTCTAGTGTTTACGTGCCAATAATGGGGGGAAAAAATCTGCCAGATAGCTGTTACAAATATTTAAAATAAATAAATAAATAAATGAATTAGTCATAGTGGGAGTTAACAAAAGTGAATACTAAAATGAAATATCCAGTTCCTGTGTAATTTAAATTGACTATTGAATTGGTAAATAACTCCATTCCTGTGATATATAGTAGCATTTCTATACTAGCTTAATTCAGAGATGACTATTAGGCACAACCAGAATAAAGCCCTGAGTAACTATGAATTATTTACTCAAACTGGTAGGCTCTCTGCAAGTTCTGACTTCCCTGTCCTTATGGCTAGTCTTTTTTCCTTGGTTATGTTATCAATTGTTGCATTTACAGTTTCATTTAGCAAGGTACATATACACTTTTAAAAGAGAGGCAAGCCTACCTGGTCAGTAATGAGTACTTTTTTGTTTGCTTTATCCACAGAAAGATGATAGCTAGTTTACATCAAACAGTCATTTAATTATAATTTTGCACAAATAATTCCTAAATCTCACTGCTTAGACATATTTGTTCACAGACTGCTACTACAGCTGCCGGTGTCTGTTCAGGGATGAGCCAGACCTTAAGCTACTCCTACGCAAAGGGTTAGAGATGAGGCATGTTGGGCAAGGGGAAGCTTTCTATTACTCTGTTTCGCTCAGTCAAAATGGAAGTGGCCTTCCATGTGAAGCTGTAAAAAGTTGGCTTTAGGGAGAAGTACTGCAGTTCCTTCACCTTTAGAAGTAGAAAGCAGAATTGATCTATGTGTAAAGAGTGCATTGCTAGCAATTGAAAAAGCCTGTAGAGTCAAAATGTCCTCTCTGTTCATAGTTTTGTTAGATAAAAGAAACAAACTTTGGACACAGAAGGAAAGTACAGCACTTTACTTGAGAAATAGTTCCTGTTTAGACTTTATTTCTAGAGGTACAATAAAAGTGGTGGTGCATTTATTTTTTGGTGGGGTTTTTTTAAAGAGCAAGAGAGAAAGAAAAAATAAAAAAGAAAATAGTATTTCATTCATTTCAGTTTTTTGCTGCTACAAAATTTATTGTTATCATCTTACTTTAGAAAAAATAATCTGTTAGTTGAATAATATATACATAAACACATATATGCATGCATTAATTCTGTCTAGTGTAGAATCACAGAATCATTTAGGTCAGAAAAAACCTTTAAGTCCAATCATAAGCCTAACACTGCCAAGTCCACCACTAAGCCATGTCCCTAAGTGCCACATCTACATGTCTGGTAAATACCTCCGAGGATAGTTACTCAACCACTTCCCTGGGCAGCCTTTTCCAGTGCTTGATAACCTTTACGTGAGGAAATTTTTCCTAATAGCCAACCTGAGCCTCTCTTAAGGCCGTTTCCTATTGTCCTATCATTTGTTACTTGGGAGAAGAGACTGAGACCCACCTCACTACAACCTCCTTTTCCCCATCCCTTGCCACTGTATTTCCCCCCTCATCCAATAAAGGATGACGATCCTCCTTTTGCTGCTCATGTATTTATAGAAACATTTATTATTGTATTTTATGGCAGTAGCCAGATTAAGTTCTAGTTGGGCTTTGGCCCTTCTGATTTGCTCCCTTCATAACCTCACAATGTCCTTGTAGTCCTCCTGAGTTGCCCGTCTATTCTTCCAAAGTTCATAAACTCTCTCTTTTTTTATTTATTTTTTTTTTTTTCCTGAGTTCAGCCAAAGCTCTCTGTTCAGCCAGGCCCATCTTCTTTCCTGACAGTTTGTCTTTTGGTACCGGGGGACAGCCTGCTCCTGCACTGTTGCTAGCTACTTTCCTTCTACAGCTCTAGCCCTTCTAAGAATATGCTCATGATTTTATTACAACAAAATGTGCCTTATAAATTACAAAGACAGAACTTCAGAGAGATTCCTGTTCAAATGGGATTACCTGAGTCCACGAGAATTATCTTGTCCTCTTCAATAGGAGTGAAATCAAGTCTATAATTGCTCTGTGTAAATTTTGAGTACTGAGTGCTTAGGCAGCCACTGGGGCACAGGAACACTCTTAAGACTTGCACAGTCATAGACATACTGAACAATGTCTGATGCCACACCCTCAGTCCTGCGTTAAAAAGGCAGGTAAACTTGTTGTAATTGTTCTTTCTTCCTGTTTGATCAATTTTTCAAAACAGTAATGTGTAAATTCTGGAAACTCTTCCCATTATATTACGTACTTTGATACCATTTACCTGTTTCTAAAAATGTTAAACTATGTAGCATATGACAACAGGAAGCAAAGATGAAATTAAATATCAGCTTCAGATGTTGATACTGAGGCAGACAAGGATGATTTCTCTCTATAGTAGGAAAATGCTTCTATTTATCTATTGACATTTAGCAATAGAGGTAGTGGAGTTAGGAGATGAGTCATCTGAAGAGACAGCAACAATTCTTTCATATGTGAAAGTTCACTGTAGAAGATACCTTGTTAAATACTAATGTAGCCAGATTAATAATTTTTTGCATTTGACACACCCCACCTTTCCCCACCTGCCTTTTCATTGTATTTTCCAATGCAGGCAGAAACTACTAAGGAATTAGTACATGTGACCCTATTTAGCAAGTCTTAAGTATGTCCATCAGAGAGAGATAAGTTTAGAGAACAGGTTGGTCCAGACTAGAGTTATATATTTTCAGACTCTCTCCATTGACCTCACACATTTACACACATAACTTTTATGTGGAAGAAGAAAAATAAAAGTAAAATATGTATTCACAAATAAGGAAATAAAACTATGCAAGTTCACTATAAGACATGGACAGACTTCTCAGTAAAAAAAAAATAAAAAAAATAGGGTAAGCAAAACAATTATCCTTACAGAAATAAAAATTCTGATAGATATTGTGGAGTAAGCTCGGCAAAAGAAGTGTACAACAAAAAAAATTCATCATGAACTGGAGTACAAAAATATCTACAAATCAGAAAACATTAATTGACCTTAGGACATTCTATTAACTTGAACAACAAAGTACTAGCTACTACCTTCAACTACAGAGAAAAGAGAATAAAATTAATTTTTGCTGCAATGTTAGCAAACTGCTTATAATAAAGTAAGCAAGATTCTATAAGGTGGGCTTTTTTGTCCATCACGAGAATTAAAATTTAGAAGTGTACCAGAATAAAAAGTAAAATCTGAAGTCTTAGTAGAGGTTACCTTTGACTCTTCCTCAGAGTTCCATTTGTAACTGAAAAATGCAAGGAAATAGGGTGCAAATGAAGAGCAGTTTACAAACTAGCTAAGTATGGTCTTGTATATACAACCATAACTCGCTGCATATTGAGGTCTTCAAATTTGAAATATCAGTAATTAAAAAAAAAAAAAAAGTTTTCAAATATCTATTTGCTTAGCACTTACTCATGAGTAGTGTCCTAGAAATAAATGGTTCTGACACACTGGAGGGACAGGATGCCATCCA
>NW_010294771.1:0-2621 GCF_000700745.2 Antrostomus carolinensis
ACTTGGAAAGCAGAATCAGCATCCGAGGGTGTGCCGTTATTTCTGCACCATATCTGTAGCTTTCGAACTACTTAGAGGAGGGCCACCAGGATGATCCAAGGGCTGGAGCACCTCTCCTGTGAGGACAGGCTGAAAGAGTTGGGGCTGTTCAGCCTGGGAAAGAGAAGGCTCCAGGGAGATCTTATAGTGGCCTTCCAATACCTGAAGGGGGCCTACAAGAAAGCTGGGGAGGGACTTTTCATAAGGGCAGTTAATGACAAAACAAGGGGAAATGGGTTTAAGATGAAAGAGGGGAGGTTTAGATTAGATATTAGGAAGAAGTTCCTCACTGTGAGGGTGGTCAGACACCAGAACAGGTTGCCCAGGGAAGTTGTGGATGCCCCCTCCCTGGACGTGTTTAAGGCCAGGCTGGATGAGGCTTTGAGCAACCTGGTCTAGTGGGGGGGTGTCCCTGCTGATGGCAGGGGGGGTGGAACTAGATAATCTTTAAGGTCCTTTCCAACCCAAACCATTCTATGATTCTATGGTAGAGAATATAGAGCCTTTCTCTCTGTTCAAATTAAATTTCTCCTTGTCTTGCAGCCCTAGTTTTAGATGTTAGTGGAGAAAGGGTAATCGTTTGGGCCGTTGGTCTTTAAACAGCTGTGCTTTCTTCAGTTGTCTGTGCATCTGACTTCTGGGTTTTTTATGCATGAAATAACACCTTTTGCATCTGAAGGTTTGTTTTTTTGGCAGTGGGGTGATATGTTGGGGTTTTTGGTTGTGCTTTTTCTTTTTGTAGAAAACAGTCTGCACAAAAACTTTGCCATTTAACACTACTTCTTTATTCTTGACTTCAGCAAAATAACCAAGGATTAAATAGACACAGAAACAGCTCTCACCACCTACAGGAGACCCTACTGCTGTGCTTTTTACGAGGTAGCGTGTTAAAGGTATTACCCTTGACTGAAAAGGAGTCCTGAAGATTGTTACTAGGCTTTCCTAGCAGTGTAAATCTGTGCCTCCCTGGGTAGCACAGTGCTTTTAAGAAGTTTGTCTTGAAACACTTCCATAAAATCTCTTGATACCATGCTTTGACCTTCTGCCACTGAGCTGGTATTTCATATGGGCTTCTGGCATGAGCTCTCCTGCCACTTTTAAGTAAAAATTTACCAGGCATTGAAAAGTTTGACTCTGCAGTTGAGCGCTGTGCCAAGCTATGAAAGCCCTATTTGTACACAGAATGGATTTTTGCTTGCCAGGGAAGGCTTGGGTAGCACTTCAATAACTGCATAGTTGAATCTGCATACTAATGAAACAGCTCCATCTAAATCGAGCTATAGTTCTTCTTCCACACTGCTGCTCTTCTACGTACAGTTTTATGTAGTCAGATTATAGCACTAAAAAACTTTGTCAGGGAAGTTAATTTAAAACTATCGGAAAGGTTTAAAAATTACTCCTGCTGTTATGATGATGAAAAAGACCTTGAAAGCGCCTTGAGGGTGATTGCTGCAAAAATACCTGCTTGGCTGTGTGAATGGCAATGGCATTGAGTTCCCAGAGCGTGCTCACTGTTTGCTGATAAAGTAACTCTGAGGTGACCGCCTTCAGCACAAGTGCTGTTAGCCAGCTTGGATAGTGATGGTGCATCAGGGCTCGAGGTCTGCTAGCTTGAAATGGGGGTGAAAATCCAGCGCAAGCAGGTGAGTCCTGCAGCCAGGAGCTCAGGGAGAGATTTGCTGTTTATGGAGGGTGTGTGAATAAAGTGTCAGTGGTCTGTGGATTTTGAGTGTGTCCTGGTTTTAGCTGGGCCAGAGCTGGTTTCTTTTCAGCAGCTAGAACAGCGCTGGGGTTTGGGTTCAGCTGGGATTTGTTAGGAGAGAAACACTGAGAACATCCCCATGTTTGCATTTGTGTCACTGGGAGCGAGGGACTTTGTGCTTTGTCAGTCTGCAAGCGCAAGATCTAGGGGGGGAGTGAGGAATTTTTAAATTAATGAGCTCAGTTGGCATTTAATTCTGCCAATGGGCTAGTCCATCTCCTGTCCCCCATGGGCAGGATATTCATGAGGGTCTCTTCCTCTCTTGCTCTCTCTGGCTTTCGCTCGGGCTCTCGCTCTTCTGGGATTGCAGTTTCGGTTCGGGATTGTCGCTCCTTCGGGATCGTTATCTGGGAACAGGCCGGGCTTGGTCAGCGGGTGGTGAGCAGTGGCCCTGGGTATCACTCATTTGCATATTTTGTTACTGTTATCATTATCACTACTATTTTAATATCAGTATTATTTTAAGTTTTCTTTTATTTCCACTATTAAACTCACCCTATGAGTCTCCTTACCCTTGCCTATAAAACTCACCCTATGAGTCTCCTTCCCCTTGCCCCCGAGTCCTCTCCCCTGTCCCCTGAGGGTGGGGGGCAGTGGATGAACAGCTGTGTCAGCTGCTAGCCAAGGGCTAGTCCAGTGAAACTATCACAGAGTGCTTAGGGAATACAGTTTTAGACTGCTAGTTAAGTGAACAAGACTTAGTGGAAGGAAGAACATGTGTGTTCTTCTCAAAATGCTGAAGTTGTGTGTTTGGGGGGCTAAGTGGAGGCACTGTGCTGGTAGGTGGGGTTCAAAGCAGCAGAGGGAACAAAGCAGGAAT
>NW_010294771.1:2633-19866 GCF_000700745.2 Antrostomus carolinensis
ACAGAAAAGGGTGAATGCAAGCGTGTGAATGTCCCTGATAAATGTCTTGACAGAACATGTTGTTCTGTTTCCACCAGTACTTTTGGGATGCCAGGATATGTGTTTAATGGAAATGTGATTTTATGGAGACTCACCATGCTAGGAAAAGCTCGTGTTTGCCAAAAGCAATACTTAGTAATGGGCTTGAATTTCTTATCTACTCTTCATGAAACAGTGCAAAAGCCTTATTTTGCAGTAATGAGCAATTATCCACAAATTAACAAAATCACTTGTCAGGTACTGCCTTTGTTTTCATGTATGTGCAGTTTCCTGTTTCTGTTTTTCTCCCTTTCGAAATGCAAATAGATGGTTTATCAAAGGACTTTTTAAAAACAAAAACAGGGCCCGAAGCACATTTATCAGAAGTGGATTCTTTACATTCTGATACTTTTTTTTTAAAATTTCCTTGGGAATGCTTGCAAGAAAACCAGTATCTATGCTAAGAAGACACAGACCCACATAGCCACGTGTCTTGTCTCAAAGCATCTATAATGTTTTTGAGAGGGAATGCCAGAGTTCAAGTGAGAGTTCAGTAAGTGGAAGTGGCTATGAGAATATTTATGGAGATGACAGTCACAGATAAATTTACGTTGGAAGTGACCTCTGGGAGTCTCTAGCCCAATCTCCTGCTCAGAGCAAGACTAACCTCAAAGATAAGTTAGGTTTTTCAGGGTCCAGTTGGGTTTTAGAAATCTCTAAGGAAGGAGATCTCTTGCAGGAAGAACCTCATGTGGGCTTTGGGGAGGGGAGTTCCCACCTTGTGCACAGAAACAGTCTGTCCTGCAAGCTTTATCTGGTGTTTCTCAGTGCCAGGGTGGGATGGGAGTGGAGGAGAGGGAAGAATCTGAGATACAGATGGTATTTAAGATACAGGTGCACCGGATTTATGCAATAGAAAAGGCTGTTAGCTGTTTTCTTCTCTGTGCCGGTCCAGCTGAGCTAATATTTTCAACAAACTAACTGTTATTCTTCAGAGTTCTTAACTTCTGAATGATGCTGCTTAATTTATCACAGCACAAGCGAATTGGCTGGCATAATTTTATAACAGCCTACAGGGAACTCTCCTTGGACATTTTATTGAGTGGCTGCCAATCTTTAAAATCCTTTTATGGTTCTTCCCATTAGACCTTCTTCTTTGCTAATATCGCACAAAGTACTTCAGAGGTTAAATCTAGATTATTTGTGTTACCTTGGTAATCCCTCTCACACTGGTAGTAGTGCTTTAACACTGTCCATTTGTAGCTGGATATCAGAAAATATTCAAAATAATTGTCCACTCTACAAAAATATCTGACAGCTTCATAGTTTTGGATTTTATTTGTTAACATTCTGGGAATCTTGTTTCAATGGTCAGGACTTTCTTTTCTGTCTTTTCATGGTTGTAGCCTGGAAGCAGACTATATACTACAAGTCGCAGGGAATTGCAGTGTTCCTTCAAGGCGTTCCACTGTAACAGCTGCATGTTGAAATTCAGCCTGCAAGGTGCAATGCCATGCTGCTAAATTAATTACTTGTGTTTATTTGCAGATTGGATAATAACCTGATTGGTGTTTGCCCCTTCTGCCATGAAGCGGATAATGCTTTGCCTTCCTATGTCTAGCTGCCCTTTCAGCACCTAAATTATGTGTGATACAGTGTATGATCTTTGTGCAAAGATATCCTGACACCATTGAGCCTGGAGTTGTAGGTGTGTTCCTCTTAGGCGTGGCTGCGAGGACACTGAAGCTCTAACACTTTCAAGGTGAAGATTCCGAAGTCTGGCCTCACTGGGAAGGCAAAACTCATAGCAAATTAAAAAGCCAAAACAGCTTGATAATTTAAAAAATCCAGGTCATATTTGAGTTAGTTTACCAGATTTCAAGAAAAATGAATCTATAGTTTGTCTAGACTGCTTAATAAATATAATTAATAAACTATATCTGAGCACTTTAAAGCACAAATGGGTTTGGAAAGACAATTTTTACACTGTGTGAGAAGGATTCATTTTTCTCGCGACCTGTGTTGAGGTTGCGCCTTTATATCTTCCAAAGGTAAGGTGCTACTGCTTGTAATTGCTTTGTGTATCCAGCTGCGCTGTGCATAGTTGGATCTTACAGGGTGATGGGATTTCAAAGCAGCTGGATGTACAAGTGTACAATCCAATCAATAAACTCCAACCTTGCCTCTTTTTGAACATCAGAAAAAGTAGTCTTGGTTACTCACAGGTAGTAGGGGCACCCAGTTCGTCCCATCTCATGTATAAATCTTATCATTAAGACTTTTACTAATTGCATGCCGTTTAGTGTGTATGCAGGTGCTAATTAAGAATGGCATGATACTTTCTGAAGGATCCTAGTTCATTTCTCCCTTCTAAGGGAGCTGGGTCTCTTTAGTTGAGAAGAGGAGACTGAGGGGTGACCTCATTAATGTTTATAAATATGTAAAGCGTGAATGTCAGGAGGATGGAGCCAGGCTCTTCTCAGTGATGTCCAACGGTAGGACAATGGGCAGTGGGTGCAAGCTGGAACACAGGAGGTTCCATGTAAACATAAGGAAAAACTTTCTCACTGCGAGAGTGACAGGACACTGGGACAGGCTGCCCAGAGAGGTTGTGGAGTCTCCATCTCAGGAGACATTCCAAACCCCCCTGGACACCACCCTGTACAACTTGCTTGAGGTGAACCTGCTTTGACAGGGGGGTTAGAATGGATGATCTCTTGAGGTCCTTTCCAGTCCCTAACATTCTGTGGTTCTGTGATTAATTCTGAATTTTCATTGAAGTAGCAGTGAGAATCTTTTTGATGTGTTCAGTGTGTGGACCAACTCCAGATGTTCACTGGAGATGAACCACTTGAATTTCCAAGAGTGAGGGAGACTGGTTTTCACTGGTGCATTACTCTCTGAGCTGGTGGTTGTGGTGGCAGGGTGGCTGTGGCTGGCAGAGGCTTCCCACCCTGGGATCCAGGTGAGGAGTGAATGCCTTGGAGTTGTGAGTTCTGATCCCTATCACTAAATACCTGCTCAGGTTCAGTTCCCACAGAGACCAAATGTTCAGGTCCATCTGTTCAGAGTGAGCTTTCTGGGCTGAATTAATTCATTTCTGAGCTGATTCCTGTCTCCTCCTCCCCTGCTCCACCTTTCTCTTTGTCTCCCCAATTTCCAGTGTTAAAAGGTGTCCCAGGAGGTTTTGGAGAAATGCATTGTGGTTTACCTAGCAGAGCAGGACCTTATCAAGAGGGAAACAGCAACACAATGAATATCAGCACATGGGTGTTTTCTGCCCTGGCTAGTGCTGTAGTAACTGACTTTTTCCAGGTCTGTGTCATGTGAAATAGTAATGGCAATCTCTGCACCACTAAAGTGGAATAACTTCTGCAGCGACTGTGTCAACAAACTTCATTTGTGATTGATGTGTTGTCGATTTTTAAATTTATTAAAAAAAAACCAACCCAAAACACACCATGAGAAGCAATTGTGGGTCTGTAGCAGACTAAACTGAAGTGAGCATTGCTTTTGTAAGAGGTGGCAACTAAAGCGCCTGCTGTTGGTGAACAGCCACTGTGGTGAAAGGACCTGCAAAGACAACTGGAAATGCTCACGCTTGCTTGTTTCCCAGTACTTTCCTGAACTGGGAGAGTTGGGATAGAGCCAGATGCAGCCTTAAATGCTTGCAGGGTGTATTTTAATGTAACTTTTGTATAATAGACTATGCCATGTCCACTTAGTGCAACTCAGTGCTGTTGGAAAGCACTTCAGTGCCACTGAGTCTCTTTGCCAGGGCTTTGGGGTGCTGGAGCAATGCTTTAGTGCAGTGTGGTGTGGGACTGCAAGATATCTTCCCTCTGGGATGAGAGTCCCTCTGCGCAGCGCAGTCCTGTCCCTTGCTCCCCCGGCAGATCCCCAATGATTTCTCTGATCTGGAACTCAACACTGGAGACAGCAAGGGGCTGGCAGAACACCCTGTGCCCCTCCAGCAGAAGAGGTTGAAGTGAGCAGAGATGCCAGGAATGGGAAATCCCTGGGAATCATAGACTGATTCGGGTTGGAATGGACCTCAAAAGATCACCTGGTTCCAACCCCCCTGCCATCAGCAGGGATGCCTTCCACTAGACCAGGTTGCTCAAAGCATCATCCAACCTGGCCTTCAACACTTCCAGGGAGGAGCAGCCACAGCTTCTCTGGGCAACCTGGGCCAGTGTCTCACCACCTTCCCAGTGAAGAATTTCTTCCTCAGGTCTCATCTCAATCTCCCCTCTTCCAGTTTAAAGTCATCATCCCTTGTTCCGTCACTCCCTGTCCTTGTCCAAAGTCCCTCCCCAGCCTTCCTGGAGCCCCTTCTGGTACTGGAAGGCTGCTAGAAGATCTCCCCAGAGGCGTCTCTTCTCCAGGCTGAACAGCCCCAACTCTCTCAGCCTGTCCTCATAGGAGAGGTGCTCCAGCCCTCGGATCATCCTCGTGGCCTCCTCTGGACTCATTCTAACTGGTCCATGTCTTTCTTGTGTAGGGGACTCCAGAACTGGACGCAGTACTCCAGGTGGTATGTGGTGAGAGGGGAGGAAGCAAAGGAGCCATGGGGCAGGGTGAGGTGCCAGTAGGGTATTTGCAGTGCCTGATATTAGTCTAGTACAATTAAGATACTGATACTACTATATTGTTGCTGCAACAGCCCTGGATAGTCCACCCTCTAGGAAGGCAGTTAATCGCTTATAAAACCAGTTCTCGGTATTTGAGATAAAGAATATGTGTGTGTTAATGTATGCTTGACTTTGGTGTTTATTCTAGTCACAAAAAAAGGATGAAATCAGCCTAAAATTTAGAGTCGGAGCTCACAGACACAGGGGGTTTGGGTGTGCAGCTGTGTACAGTTCTTGCATCTTTTTGTCTTTACTCTCAGTGTTGCTAATCGTCACTAAAAAAGGCAACAGAAACTTCAGCTAGAAAGAAGTAAAAGTGTGTGTGTTTCCACAAACACTGCAAAGTGAAATGTCTGAAGTATCTGAAGAGCCAAACTTGCTGATCTTTCTGTATTTATAGGTTTAAAAATGGGGGAAGTGGTAAAATAAATAAAAAGAATGGTCTGTTCATTGGCTTCTCTGGAGACAGTATTATCCTCTTCTGGATTTAAAGATTTATTTCCTTTCAGGGACTGCTTTAAAAAATGTTTAATTTTTTATAAAGCAGAGGTGAAGTACTCTGTGGTCATTTATGTGAGGTGACTTGCTGTATGCCTAATAATAACCCACATATTTTATTATTGTATTTGTGCTGTACTACTTTATTTTAAATTAAGATCTCAGATCATCCCCTTTAGAAGATAGGTTGTCTAGTGCAGGGCATGTTAGATCGTCTTGAGCAAAGTACCTTTCTTTTTTTCATTGCTATTTTTATTGCTATGATTTACATTTGCAGGGTGAGGGCAGCACTGTTCCTCCAGTGGCTTAGGCAAATGTTGAAGTTAACTCTGCAGGGAGGAAGGAGGAGGAGAACTGTTCCCTTATCTGGAGACTTTCTTAGGTACTTACAAAGCTGCATACTTCACTTATTCCTCAAGTGTAAGTATTGATATGAAGGATATGTGCAGTAAAGTGACATGTTTTTATGCACAGAGTTTAATGGAAGTATTCTCAATGTGACTTTGCAAGTATTCCCAGATTAAACCTACCAGTTGTGGTGGCACTTGTCATCAAAGTCAGTGGAGGTTTGTACAAGGCTCAGAAATGCAGGTAAAACCATACGCTATCAGATCACCTCTTAGAGCAGTCCTTCTGGCCTTCCTGGACTGGTCTTCTCACCATTTCTCCACAGCTTCCACCTCCTTGTGTCCATTCCCACCTTCTCAAGGCTCTATCATATCCTGTGAGACCTCTGCTGCCACCACCTTCCCCCTGGGCTCATAGAGTGAGAAATGATAATGTTGTCTTTGCAACTAGGGGAGCTCAGTTCCCGCAACATAAGGATGACTTGGCAGGAACTAAGTAAGACATCTGTGGCTAGAGATAAGGATGTGCTGCTGAGTAACTGCCTAGCATCTTGTTATTAAAAAAAAAAAGGCGGGGGAGGAAAACAATAAAAAGGGGGTGGGACATTAAAATAGAGTGGTGGGAAATTTAAACTACGCAGCACTTCAGAGGCGTATCGGATAGGCTGTAAACCTTGGAGTACCTCACCAATAGGGGAGCAAGGGAGGGATTTTGTGGTTGGGAATAGGGTATAAAAATTTGTGTGTTGCTCTGGCAGGGCGTGCCTACTTGTTAGGACACCCACTCTTGCAAGAACGTAGTAAGTGCTTCACTGAAGAGTCTGGTGGAGTCCTTTAAAGTGACCAATGGCTCGTTTCTCACAGTAGATGTCCCTGAGAGGTGACTGTTACCCGAAGGGTGGAGGGAAGGAAACAGCAACCGGATCTCTTCAGCTGCTGGGCATTAGAAAGAGCAGGGACAGCAGTGGGATGGGAGGGGGACCCAGCTGAATGTACGGGGGGGAAGTGGGACTGCGCCATCAAGTCACAGAGGAGCATCTGCTGCTGTGGAAGGAGGGTGCCTTGGCTACTGCTCAGAAAGGGTGAGTGTTGGCCCCACCTGGAGCACATGGTGTAGGTGCCACTGAGTCCTGCTTTGCTGCTGGGCACCCTGTGCTGTGTCTGGGGCTTCTGATGTGATGAGAAGGGAAGGGGAGCTTGCTATGCAACCAACAACTGCCTTTGCTGGGTCAGTTAACAGGTTTGTGTGTGTTGTTTATAGACTCAAAATGTAGGAATATTGTTCTGGCACGTGATGTCAACTCGGATTCTCTTTTCATGATCACGTGCAATTAATTTCCTAGAAATTCCAGGGAGGGGATGAAAAGGTTGTAGATTGTAACAACTGGTAATACATGCAGCTGATCAAGGGTGAACTGGGGGCTGGTTTTTGAGTGTGCTAAAGCAGGAAACAAAGTCTGGCTTGGTAGGGTCAACATCAGAAATTTAGGGTTTGTGTTGATTTTTCTTTTGTATTATAGCAAATGTTTCCTTTTTTCCTTAACGTAACTGCTTTTGCAGTGTGCGTCAGTCTAATCGTATGTATATCTGAGAGGAGAATCTGCTTGTGCTTTTGGGACTTCAGATACCTCTTTTGAAGCTCCCAGCTCTGCAGTTAATCCTGTTAGAGTAAACCCTTCAGCTGTACCATCATCCTGGTTGTTTCTCACCCTTCTGAAGGGATGAGGAACACCTTCTGAGGGTGAACAGAGCTGGGGAAGGGTCTGGATTACAAGTGTGATGAGGAATGGCTGAGGGAACTGGGGTTGTTGAGCTTGGAGAAAAGGAGGCTGAGGGGAGACTCTCTGAAAGGAGGATGTAGAGAGGTGGGGGTTGGTCTCTTCAACCAAGGGACAAGTGACAGGACAAGAGGAAATGGCCTCAATTTGCACCAAGGGCAGTTGAAATTGGAACCTGAAGGGGTTCTCAGGCATTGGAAGGGGTTGCCCAGGGCAGTGATGGAGTCCCCATTCTTGGAGAGATTGAAGAGTCGCGCAGACATAGTGCTGAGGGACATGGGTTAGTCAGGGACTTGACAGTGTTGGGTTAATGATTGGACTCGATGATCTGAAAGGGCTTTTCCAATCTCAGCAGTTCTGGGATTCTCCCAGTCAGGCTGTTCAGCGAACGCCCCTTGGGTGGGGGGGGCTGTGGGAGGACGCTTTGCCCCAGTTACTGCCCTTCCTTTACCAACTGACAAACAGCTTGCAGAGCTGCAAGGGAGAGGAAGGAGGATCCTCATCCTCCTTGGTGCGAGTATGCACGTTTGGGTTTTCACTGAGCTGGCTGCAATGAGCCAGGATAAAACTCGACTAGTGAAGGCATCCCAGTTGTCCTCCCACCCACATCATGGGTGTTGTGCTGGCTCTGCAGGAGATCAGCCTGCGAGTTTATATGCAGAGTGCAACCAGGATCACAATGTCTGGGTTTCAAGGAGATCTGTTTTTCCCAGCACTGGTCTGCATGAGGCTGGAGTTGGGGATAAGCATCCCCCGAGGGCAGGGGAGGGAGAGCTGGCTGCAGTTCCTGGGCTGCCTCCCCTTCCTCCTTCCCTCCCTGCAGAGGGGCTGGTCCCATTCCAGCCCTAAGGGGAATGAGCAGTTGCTTGGCGAGCTCCAAGACTTTGCAAATGGGTGGAACAGATTCCTGCTCCTGACTCTGAGGTTTTGGGGCCTGTGGCTGGGGGGAGATGGATCCAAAACCCCTGCTTTTGCCAGATCCTAGAGGTTCCACTTAAGCATGAGGAAAATCTTTACTGTGAGGGTGCCAGAGCACTGGGACAGGCTGCCCAGAAAGGTTATGGAGTCTCCTTCTCTGGAGAGATTCCAAACTCCTCTGGACACCATCCTGTGCAACCTGCTCAAGGTGAACCTGCTTTGGCAGGGGGATTGGACTGGATGATCTCCTGAGGTCCCTTCCAACCCCCACCAGTCTGGGATTCTGTGATTCAAATCTGCAGTAGAAAGATTTCTTTTGCTGAAGAGTGGAATATGTTGTACTAGTGGTATTTATAAAGACCTGGGGGCTGCTGGCACGTCAATTTCTTGCTGACATTGAGGACTGAAAGCAGGTAACTCCAAAATCAAATCCTGCAAAGAATGAGTGGTGGGTTAAGGTCATGTTGGGCTGCTCAGCAGAAATGGTCGGAAACAGCCATTTCCCAATGGGTTTGTTTAATGTTGAAATTTCAATGTTTTTATGGTACCAGCACTCTTTTTGGTGTTATTTTACTGTTAGCCCTTTTGAACAAGTCATTGTGGGGTCTTCTGTGCATATGGGGAAAGGTCCTTTCTCCTGACAGTGACTCTTTGCTCCCAAGCACAATGTTTTTCTGCAGCCCCAGCAGCCCTTTTCTCTTTTGAGGATGATGTAGCTCAAGTTTCCTTCCTCTTTTCCGTTGTTGTTTAGAGAAAGTACGTTGTTTTGTTCAGGTCAAATTTGCAAATACATTACTGGAGTTCAGTTTTTAACTTCCCTGCCGATTTAGTGGATTTGCACCTTTCATAAATCATTTGATTAATTGTTAAAACTGGAGGAGATTGGTGTTTATAAAGTTAACAGAAAACTTGAGTAACAGATGCATTATATGAGATGGCCTCTCAAGAAGGGAAGTAGTGCAAAAGCCAGTCATGTTTTCCTTGTTGACAAACTTGTTTGGGAGAGATTATTAATCCCTCATGTCTATGCAGATGCAGCTTTCATTCTCCCAGCTATTAGTATTTCTAATAGGAGCAGACCACAGCAGGGAATTTCCCCCCTCCCTCTCCAATCCAGTACTTTGGTTTCTTCAGGGAACTCGCTGGTCTTTCACAAACCAGTTTGGTAGCTGGATGTGATATCAAAGTTTACCATAGAAACCATCAGAAGGAGAAAGGAATGCAGCTTTTGCTGAAATACTAAAAACACAGCAAAACTCTTCAAAACAGTGTGGAAACATTGAGGTTGCATAGCGATGATGAGGACTAACAGATGAGACATGAGGGAGAGCAAGTTGCTCATGGAGGTCAAAACCAGGCTGGTCATACTTCTGGCTTTGTAGCCTGAGACAAGACTGTGACCTGGCAGTTCTTCCATCCAGAAGAGCTGGCGGTGCCCATCAGCCCCATGACTTTGCCCTCACCATCCCTCAGCATTTGGTTTGTGCAGCAGAAGGACTGTCAGACCTCTTCTTCACAGAGTCACAGAATGGTTGAGGTTGGAAGGGACCTCTTGAAGGCCATCTAGTCCAACACACCCTGCTCAAGCAGGGGCTCCTAGAGCACATGGACCAGGATTTTGTCCCGATGGTTTTGAATATCTCCAGGGAGGGAGATTCCACAACCTCTCTGGGCAACCTGTCCCAGTGCTCAGTCACCCTCCTAGTAAAGAAGTTCTTCCTCATGTTCAGGTGGAACTTCCTGTGCTGCAGTTTATGCCCGTTGCCTCTTGTCCTGTTGTTAGGTGTCAATGAGAAGAGTCTGGCCCTGTCCTTTAGACATGTTCCCTTTAGATATTTGTAAACATTAATCAGATCACTATCCACAGATTCTTTTGTGGTTCCTCTTTGGAAGTGGTCAAAATTAAAACAGAGTCTTTATATATTTAAACTCAAAATGTGTATTCATTAGTTGTATCGGTGGCAATTCTCAGTATTGAACTGTTGCATCTGGGAAAGTCAGCCTGCTAGGGAATAACTGAGGCTTTGCGAGGTGCCAGATAGCTACTCAAGAGCCTTCAAGTGCATCTTTCAGTTTGCTTTTCCTAAAGGGCTTTGCTCTGCCTTGAAACCAGAGGCTTAGCAAACAAGAGAGCTCCCAAAAGCAAACTCTGGGAAAAAAAAAAAATAGATTTTTTTTTTTTTTTTTAATAAGGAATTTCAAAATGAATACCAGTCATCACCATTGTTTCCCCAAAGCCTGGGAGATACCCATCTCTTGCCACTTATTTAACTGCATAGGAGGGACGTTGCAGCAATGCACAAGTGCTTTTCCACGCCCGAAAGAAACACGATTAAAAAGCAATGACTGCAGCCTGGCAGGGGTGTGGTCCAGAAAATTCCTTTTCCAAGTTAATGGCTTTTAGGTCAAGACAGAGGATAGAAAACTTTAAGTTTGTGAAACAAATTTCTGCTGTGAACTATGGGAAACTTTGAAAGTTGGAATAACTCTTGTGGCTGGAAGTTTCAGATTTTTTTGTTGTTGTTGTTCTTCCTTAGGGCTCAGCTGTACTTTGTTACAGTCGAACTGGAGTTATTTTGTTTATGGACACATTGTGCTCCCTGCCAACAGAGGTGACCCCTCAAGTCCTCACTTGTTAATGTTTGTGTTTAAGCCCACTTAAAAAGCACTCTTACTGGATGTATTGATTTTTAACACAGAGTAATTGTTGCCCACCAGCCAATCTTACACACTGCTTTGTAGACTGATTAAAGCATTGTGTTATTCTCCCAGGTATCGTCTCGGAACTTTGCTTTTTCCTTGCAGTGAATTAGTCAGGTGCAAATCCCGCTTGAGTTTGTTGTCCTCAGTGCATACATGTGCAGGTCTGCCTTCTGGCCACTGCAGCAGAAGAATAAATTAATATCCATTCTGAGCAGACTCAAGAGAAAAAAGTTTCTGTGGAATTTGGTGCGTGTGGCAGATGACAGTAAAAGCCTCGCTGGGAGTGTGAGGTCCATGGCTCCTCTTGTCACCAAAGTCAGGAATTACCTTCTTCACACCAAAGCAGTCTGAAGAAGCAGATGTTCTTTATTGCGGTGCTGGATGCACAGGGGATTGCTTCACCTATCGTGTGTACCCACTCATCTCTCCACAAAAGCTTTATACTATCAAAACATGCATGTTCATTACTTTTCCAAGAAATTATTAACATATTCATTACATTTCCAGGTACTCACTAATATATGTAAATATCTTTTTCGCATGCATACTGGTCGTCTTTGGGGGTCGTTTTCTGATGGTAGAAACTTTTCTCACTGTGCCCTTTAGTTGTATTTTTCTTCTGCGCATGCTCAGTTCATCTCTTGGCCTGTTTACAACACTTCTGCCTCCACGGAATAAACTGGTTTATTCTGACATCACTGCCTTATCTACCCTATTGCTAGGACTCAACACCTCAGTCTGCTACAAACTTGACTAGGCCTAGCTGGTATGTAACATCTTTCAATGTCACATTATTTAAGCAGAGGGGATGTTCTCTTGGAATGGTATCAATGGGAGCAGGCTGCACCTCAGCCGGTCATTGACCTCCTCTGCAGACCCAGCTGTGGAATTTCATACTCCCAGATGGCAAGTGTGCAGTGAATTCCTGTGCCATTACCTGGATGGTGCTGCTCTGATGAACAGAGCTGCCTTCCAGCTTCCTCCTACTGCCTATTGATAACTATGGCACCAACAGAATTAGCAAAAGGGAACGTGTAAGACAATTTTGGTGTAAAGCAGATATGCTGTCTCATTTCAGCACCACTTAACTCCTAACTTCTAGTGGGTATGAGAGATTTATGAGATGTGCTTGTTAAGTTTAAAAAAGTCTTGCTGTGAAAGAGGGGAGGAAGGAACTGCAGCAGAGCTTCAGGCTGTCAAAGGCTATGTTGTACCAGGAGCGTGCATCCCTTTGTCGATAGCTGTCTGAGATTAAAATTAGCTCTCTCTCAAGAGAAACTGTTTCAGGAGAAGGTGTGCTTGATAATGGCCAGTTTTCTTAGCTTTGTTTACCTCTCTTATGCACAACCTGCTGCCCAGATCTCACTATGTAGCTCTGTTGTGCTGATACACACCCGTGGTGTACATTGGGGGGCATTCAGAAGAGTGTGGCCAGCAGGTCCAGGGAGGTTCTCCTACCCCTGTACTCTGCCCTGGGGAGGCCACATGTGGAGTCCTGTGTCCAGTTCTGGGCTCCCCAGTTCAAGAAAGACCAGGAACTACTGGAGAGAGTCCAGTGGAGGCTACGAAGGTGATGAGGGGCCTGGAACATCTCTCTGCTGAGGAAAGGCTGGGAGAGCTGGGTCTGTTCAGCATGTAGAAGAGCAGACTGAGAGGGGATCTGATCAATGCTGATCAATATCTAAAGGATGGGTGTCAAGAGGATGGGGCCAGACTCTTCTCAGTGGTGCCCGGAGACAGGACAAGGGGCAACGGGCACAAGCTGGAACACTGGAAGTTCCATCTGAAGATGGGAAAACTCTTCTTGGAGGGTGCCAGAGCCCTGGGACAGGCTGCCCAGAGAGGTTGTGGAGTCTCCATCTCTGGAGAGATTCCAAACCACCATGGACACCATCATGTGCAACCTGCTTGAGGTGAACCTGCTCTGGCAGGAAGGTTGGACTGGATGATCTCCAGAGGTCCCTTCCAACCCCCACCATTCTGGGATTCTCTGATTTGCAGAGATGTGAGAAGAAAGTTCCTTACCTGTAGGGAAGCATTATGTGTAAGAAGAAAGCAGACCACTGCTGGAGGATCATTTTGCCCATGTATGTAAACATTGTGTGCGCTTAATATGTACCATGCTTCCGTACATTTTTCTGTCTAACCTTTGGATTCTCCGCAGAGTAAAGTTTTGTTAGTGCCTTTGGCTGACATAACTAGTAGTTATAAAAGAGCCTCAGTGAAATCTAAAATATCACATTGGAGATTCCCTTACTGAACCACCACTTGGGAGTCACCTACTTAATCTCCCCTGTGTCCTCCCCTTCCATATGTGACCCAGCTTGTTCAATCATATTGTTTCCCTATTAAGCAAGAGGCAAAACACAGCATTTGATCTAGTTCATAGGGATGGTGACAGGCTCTTTATAAGCAGCTTGTGACAGCAGTGAAACCACATGTGAAGGTGACATCAGTGTGTCAGTATAAATCTTGCCACCATGACTCCAGAAACGCTGAATGCGAGTTGAAGGTCTAGCTAATGTAACTAAACATGCAATGGAAATGTCTCGTTCTTGGTGTTTCAGAATTTGTTTTCAGCTGTTGTGCTTGTGCCCATCTTTTCTTTTGCTTCTGCATCAGATGTTATAACCTAAAAATAAAATGTGTTGTGCAGCGGATTGGGAAATGAGAAAGCAGGACAGATTTCAACTTTTATTATGATCGCACCAGCATTTGCACTGTGCTGGAAGGTTTTCTTCTGGTCAGTGAAGACTGTCTGGGTCAGCCTGGTGCAGATAGTTCATCCGGTGACTTAGACTGAGCAAATACTTGTCTGTTCTCTAGCCTGTAATTAATTCAGAGCACAATTTCTTTTTTTTAAAAGGGTGTTTGAAGAAGGGAAAAGGTTGTTATAATTTCTCTGAGGTGAGCATAACCCTTTTAAATCTCTGAAAGTGAAGGGAATAGATTTATTTTCTATGCTGCCATCTTCTACAGTGACTTGAAAAGGTCTCTTAGTGAGGTGGTGAAGAGCTCTAATGCCACTGACTTAAGTCACTGATAGGGCAATGGCAATGGGTGTTTGGTCTGTCTGTGGTGGACCGATGACTTAATTGGTCTAACCAGGGTAGCTGTGTCACTTTACAAGTGTTTGGAGAAGAGTTTGAGTGCACAGGGAGGCTGAAGGTTGTGTTTATATTCTAGCTTCTATGTCTACTTTAGTATTATAGAGTCACAGACTGGTTTGGATTGGAAGGGGCCTTAAAGCTCATCCAGTTCCAAGTCCCCTGCCATGAGCCGGGATCCCTCCCACTAGACCAGGTTGCTCAAAGCCTCATCCAACCCGGCCTTGAACGCTTCCAGGGAGGAGCAGCCACAGCTTCTCTTCTCTCGCCACCCTCACAGCTAAGAATTTCTTCCTCAGATCTCATCTCAATCTCTCCTCTTCCAGATTAAAGTCATCACTGCTTGTCCTGTCACTCCCTGCCCTTGTCAAAAGTTCCTCCCCAGCCTTCCTGTAGGCCCCCTTGATATGTAAATTCAACAGTACAAGGCAACTTTGCTTGTTGCTCTTTGCACTAACTGGCAGCAAAGACTAAAATTTGTATGGCTTTTAGTTTGACACACTCGAAACTTGCTAGAGCACAGATGCCATTTGCACGCCTACTTATGTGTGTTTCAGCATTGGGCTTTCTCTCCCAGCGGGTTTGTAAAGTACGTGTCTTTGGAGAAAGAAAGAGAGATCTCATTTTTAAAAGCTGCAGGGGTCTTGTGAAACCTGGAGCTGCTGTGTGATCCTTTTTGTATCTGAGAAGCCTGTCTTTCTGCCCCTCCTCTGCTTTCAAAGGTGGAGTACAGTTCTCTTTCCTTTTTTTTTTTTTTTTTTTTTCCCCCTCCTTAAATTAAGACTTGAAAATCTTGCCTGACTTGCTGCTTTTATTGTTTGTACCTCAGGAAGTACTGCAAATGGTTTTATATGTCACATTTAAGCACACCAGCTAGTGTTGGCTCTTACTATGCCTGGTGTTATCTACTTTTCTCCTTGGTGCAAAAAAATCCCCTGAAGTCTGTTTCGTTTTACTGTCATGCAGTGGTTATGGTGTGCTCTTGGTCTTGCAACTAGTTCAGTGCTAAGCAATGATGCACTATTTGTCTTTTTAGAACAAGAGTGAAATTATCTGTGTTCTCAGGGCTGCGATTATTTTTGTAGGTTAGTGCCAGGGGTCTTATCAAGGACCCATAATAAACTTGCTAGCTTTTGCTTAAATTCTTGAGCCTCGTGTACTATTTTTATATTTAAGTGTTGCACAAGAGTTGACTCTTGTAGCACTGAAGTTAACCTCGTGGTGGGTAAACACCAGGTTGACCAAAGTTTATTCCAATTTTGTTTGGCTTTTTTTTCTCTCTCTTTTTTTTTTTTTATACGTATATTGGATTGTCTGGGTTTCACTATTTGAGGTTCCTGTTTGTCTGAGGTCTCTGACCACACCATGATGATTCCAACTTTAAGGCAGTTTGAGTAAAACCTATGTGAAGGTTCATGTGGTTTTTTAGTATCTCACAAGGAAATGACTTCTCAAACTGTAGGGCTTATTTTTCTGCACATACGAATTTAAAAACTTGCTGTTTCATTGCCCCAGTGCTGTCTAGGATCTCCTAATGTTTTTTAAAATAAAAATATAGAAGTATGTAGTATTACCTTGCTGTAAGCCTGCTTATAGTGATGTTAACAGGGCAGAAAAATATGTCCTTACCTGCCAGCTCACTGTTTTAAAAGCTTAACTTATTTTTTATGTTTATATTTGGTTAATTCTGCATTTGTAATGTAGCTTGACATAAGTCCATTGATTAATTAGGCACTTCATGAAAGTGAGGAACTGGTGCAGAACCAGCTTGTGATTGGGAATTCCCTGGCAGGAGTAAACAATGAAACCACAACCCATGAAAAGCATGCCCCTAAAGCTATGGGATAGGGAACCTGCAGAGCTAAACAGGGAGACAGGACAGAAAAATGTATGAAACAGTAACTGGACTGGTATATTGGGGCTGGAGATTACTGTCCCCTGACCACTCCTTTTATATATATATTTTTTTTTCCCCATACCTAGCTATCCTGACCTTAGCAAGAGAGTACAGCACATCTGATTTAGTCTTTGCTACCCTATTAAAACAGGGATCAGGAATCAGATGTGTTGGTAGCATGTCTAGAGTGTGTCTCTAAATGAAAAGAGCCTTGAACTGGAAAAGGAGATGCTACATTGCTGCTTTTGAACAATAATGTTCTTGATATTCCTGTCTTCCAGTTCTATACCCCTGGGATAATTGAGTTGTGCTGAGTTGGGAATGTTGTTTGAAAATCTCCCCTGTTAACTGTCATGCTTTTGCCTCTGGTGACCAATGTGGTTAATTGCTCTTGTCTTAAATAACAGCCTAAGTAAAGTGCTTTGGGCAGAGTTTTATTTAAGTCTTAAAATAGTCATACACACTTTAAGGGCAGCAGATGATCTGCTGGCTAGCTGGATTTCACTACTGCAAGTTCAATTGTGGACCAGGCTGCAAGGAAACTCTCTTTACTTTTATAGTGGTTTTCCAAAGCCTGCTCACTGGGGAAGACCCTGTAAGTTTTGGTTTATCCTGCTGCACCATCCATTTTTTCCTACTGATCCATACAATGATCTGCTCTGAACAAAGTGAGCAAGAGTGAAACAGGCACCCCTGCTTTGTCCTCTGCTTGTTCTTAGCCTTGCTGTAACAACCCTTTTTAGCACATTAAGAGCATTACACTTCGCTTTTTGCTTGTAGTTTTCCTTTAGCAAAATAGTCTTTTATAGCTGTAAAGCCTTAAGGAAGAAAGTTTCTGGCAATATCTGTAGGAGTTGCAGTTCTCTACTGTGCAAATGCTGAAATCTGTGTCTTGCTTTAATGTTTCTTGGAGCTAAAATATTTTTGGATAAACAAAGCATTTTGCATACTGTATAAACCGCTTACAAGCAACCTTTTTACCCTCAGACTGGAATGCAGCCATTGTGAACGTTTCAGTGGGAACAAGGACCTCTAACATAGTTGAGGGCCACGAGTGGGATGTAGTGGGGCAACACGTCACATTGAAATGTTAATTTTGATCAGTGTGTCACACTCAAAGCCATTTATTGTATGAAAAATTACTGGCATTCGTAACTAAATTAATTTTTATTTATGGAACAGTTTACAGTAGCTTTTCTCCCCAAAATTGTCACTAAATATTGCTGTGTAATAAGTAGGAGCAGCTAGAGATGTATTGGAATGCTGGCTTAGCACCAGCCTGATCAGCTTCCAATGTAGAAAAATCAGAATCACAGAATGGTCGGGGTTGGAA
>NW_010294772.1:0-3135 GCF_000700745.2 Antrostomus carolinensis
ATAATAATAATAATAAATCCGTTGTGTCTTTAGAAACGTGATGGGTCCTGTGTTATCCTCCCCCTAGTCAAAATGGAAAAAAAAAAAATTCAAAGATAATAATCAGATAAAGCAGAGGATTGGGTATAGGAGCCCACAGCACTCTTCGTGGCATGAAGAAATGTGCTGAAGGGCAAAGGAGGGATCATTCGGCACTTCTGGAAATCGGCTGCCGGAAAGGTCCAAAGGATTCCTCGTCAAAGTAATGTAATCCAGAAACAGTGCGTTCATGCACAGTGCTTTATTCTCCTCCTCGTTCGGTCTGAGTAAGCAGTGCAGCTTCACAGAGAGGGAAATGAGCCCCCTGAAGTCGCACAGCAAGTTTCTCAGCTAGCAGTACAGTGTGATCAACATGTAGCCCACACTGTCATATGAAGTAAGCCTGGTACCCAAAATCTGAAATTATGAATAATGCACATCATGTGGGCTCTCCAGAGGGACTTTCTAGTAGTGAAATCTGAAGTGTCAAGTGCTTTATCATACTTCACCCTGTGATGGTGTGAATTCTGAGATGGGAACTTCCCCAAAACTCCTGGTTATCAAAGACAAACTGAACCAGTTGGTTCTGCAAATATATTTGCTATTCTCAAAACAATTCTCCTGATGACTAACAACTAAGAACACTGAAACATTACCGTGATACAGAGTAGGTTTAGAATAACACAGCCTGTATATCTTTTCGTCATATACTGTGTTTTCTGTAAAGTGGGGTAAGGATATTGCACTTTTAGAACTTGAAGTCTAAAGCAATTTTCAATTCAAAACATCCTTCAGTTTCCATGTCATTATTATATTTCTTACTGTGTAAGCCATGCTATGCAATCAATTTTAAAAATATTTTGTTTTCTAGTCTTACTGCTCAGCAGAGCTCTGTTGTCCTTTTTTTTCTCTGAAGATTCCTCTTTATGGTCATATTACTCACCAGATTTCAAAAAAATACTACCTTTAAAATCAATAATATTTTTGCCTCTATGTTGAGGCTGATTAATGTTTTCCATTCGGGGGGGAAGGGGGGTATTTAAAAGCAGTAGAGTACTCAGTAGTAGGAATATTTAGTATTTTTATTGCTGTAGAGCCTGGAGATCCCCCTCCAAATCTTGAGATAGACATTGTATAGAGTTGCATTGAGCTGACCGCCTAATCCAGTTCAAAGTTGTATTTTTACAATGGTTTGTTTGGGTTTTTTTTATCTCCTAATGCTTTTAATAGTACATGCTGGTTTTGCAACAACTTGGGCTCCATTATAAATTAAAGGCTTAATCCTACCTTCTTTACTGATATGAGCAAGCCCGTTGAAGCTGGTAGGATTATGGCTGGGAGAAAAGACAGAAAAGTCAAACTCTAAAATCTGAATGCAAACAAACATAGAAGAGGAAAGGGCTTGTAGGACAGAATTCAGTGGTGCTCTTAGTGTATGTTTTGTTTTAAACGTGACAATGGTGAGATCAATTTGTATAAATACAAATACAGGGTTTGCTGGTTTAGGGAATTAAACAATGCCCAAGCACCTTGTTTTTAAAGCAGATGATTAACTGTTCCCTCGTTTGCATCAAAATAATGAATACTATGTATTTTCTGTCAGTGGGAGCAGGGATGAGGAAGTCTTTGTGAATGTTGCAAATAATTTCCAATGGCATGGTGCAGAGCCCAGAAGGCGAGCTACATCACCGTACATTTCAAACAGGCAAAACATACCGAGTCATTTTACAATTTATGCTTAAAATAGTATTCAGAAAAAACATTCTATGACTATTTTGCTCTCAGATCAATACTGAATGTGTTGTTTGAAGTCTGTAAGAAATATGAGAAATGCAGAAGATTACATTAAGGGCATAATACTTAAATTAGAAGTCTGATTTGTTTAGGGTTTCCCTCACTCCTTTGTCATTTCTCTTCAAAGCTGTTTCTACCTTTCATTTGAAAGGAGCTCTTTGAATACCGAGTAAATACAAAACATTGCAAGCTCAGATTACTGAAACATTTTGATAACTTTACAGCAATTTAAATGTGATTAGAAATTGTTAAGATAATTATTAAGATATCTTTGTATGCTATGTCATTTCAACTGTCCTCAATTCTGAGATTGTAATTAATTCCTTTAATGTCTGTTAGGTTGACAGTATGTAGATTTGAGTTTTTACAGATTATTTTCTTGGGCCATGCTCCTCTTCCCATTGAAGTTAATGGGAGTATGAGTGAGTCACTGATCTATTGGGAAAGCAGCAACTGCCTGGCTTTAAAGTCCAAAATAAACATTTATCTTTAAGAAGTTAAAACACTTACTAGTACAAAAAAAAAAAAAAAAAAAACCACAAAAAACCAACCTGTAGAAAATAACACTGTGTTTGAAAGCACTAATAATAATAAAAAAATCTTTGATAAATGCTTAATCCTATCAAACCGTAGATTTGCTATTTATGTGGCGAAGTGGATTAAAAGTGTAATCCATTAATAATGGTTATGCATCAAAACAAAGAGTTTTTGTTAAACTGAAGGATCATTTCCCATTTACAACAGGTGCACAAAATAGTTACTTTGGAAGCAAATTTCTAGCAAGAATAGTAGAGAATACTGTTGAATAGAGCACTGCTCAACACTCCTGGTAATTTAATCTGTTAATAGTGAGTGAACAAGCTTTAGTCTTGGAGGATAGTTAATGTGTCAATGACACTGGGCATGCTGTTTGGGCTCAGCATTCAGAAGTACGGCCTGCAAAATGGAAGTCTTCTATTATTGAATCACAGAATCACAGAATGTTGGGGATTGGAAGGGACCTTGAAAGATCATCTAGTCCAATCCCCCCGCCGGAGTAGGAGCACTTAAGTAAGATTACACAGGAAGGCATCCAGGCGGGTTTTGAATGTCTCCAGAGAAGGAGACTCCACAACCTCCCTGGGCAGCCTGTGAAACTGCCCTTGAATTATAAAACAACTATAGAATGCAACATCCAGCCTTGTATTCCTGTAAATCTGGTTCTGTTAGTTTACCTGGAGACTGTTAAGTTAAAGGTATTAATTCAGAAGATACCTACATGAACATAGATTCTTATCTTTGTACTCATTGCAACACTATCTAATCAATTCCGAGGATTAAGCA
>NW_010294772.1:3163-7823 GCF_000700745.2 Antrostomus carolinensis
GCTGAAGGAATTATTAGTGAATCATCTGGGTCTTGGGCCATGTTTTTATGACAACTGGGAAACCCGCAAGGTGTTTACTGCTCCCTTTTGGCACCTCAATACCTTTAAACACCAGGCTCTGCCAATCTGAGCCATAGCACGTTGAACTCAAGCAGAGTCTTTCACTGAGTTTGCTTGATTAAGGTACAAGCTGTGGTAGAAGAATACTCATGTTGGCCAGAAATTATTTTGCATTGCTCAGTATCGGCACATGAACATAACTGGTAGCAACATCTGTCTGAATTAGATCAACTGTATATGGTGGAGTGTTTCTAGGTTGTAAAGTATTTCAAACAGAACATGCAGGACGCAAATAGAAAATGGTCAAAACCAGACTTGGGCTAAAAATGAACTGTGACCAATAGTAGCAAAGAAGAAAGCCTGCTTACTGCAGCTATCTGCGAATTTGACTGTCTCTCATCTAAGTAAGTGAGATCCATATATTTGGAATATATAAAAAAATCCCAACAAATTGCAGTGGAAGAATATCTAGAATCTGTGTTTCCAGTATTTCTTCACTGCAAAAATAATCCTACTCAAAAAAAATCAGCAAATGCCTGCCAGTATTGTTATTATAGCCATCAGCATAGCAATTAGGCTCCTGAAACAAACTTATTTTCCTATTACCTATGTCCAATGCACCTGTTTTTTACATAATTTAACTAAAGGACCGGTACTATACAAACATTCATTAAAATGACATAACACTTGCATGATATACAAAATACCCAGAATACCTTCAGCTGAGACAAATTTTTCATAAAATATGAGTGGAAGATGGGAGGAAAGAGTTTGAAAAATAGATGGTGGTTGTTGTCTTTAAAAGTTTGAGATCTTCCTTAAAAAACAAGAAGAAAACCAAAATATTAGACTAGAAGCGGGTCTTTTGAAAACAAAACAAAACAAACCCAAACCAAGAGCCACAGTGGCTTGATGTGCTAACTGAGAAGTGCATAAAGAGCAAAATCAACCCAGTTCTTTAGGTTGGACCAGTATATATCAACTTTGCTGGCCACCTGCTTGCCTTTTGTAAAGGCTCAGTTGCCTTTTCCTCTGCCTTTTTAAAAACAGCTTTGAGGCAGGTAAAAGTAATCTATTTTCAGATCTCAGGTCCCTTTTTTCATTACAAAAGCCACTTTTGAGGAAAAATAATTGTTTTTGTATGAAAATCCAGTGGGATGCACAAGGGCAGAGTGTGAAGAGTAGCGATGATAATGTATTGGAGATGTAAAATAGCTGTAACACAAAGAATGAGATTGTGAACACTGCTAAAATTATTACACTGTTTCCCCTTTTCTTAGCATCCACAAGACCAAATTCTTTGACTTTCTGTTCTTTCTAGTCCTTGATGGTACTTGACTGTAGCAGGAAAACACCTTAATACTGTAGGAACTGACGAATCTACTGTACTAAGGAGCATCCTTGACAAGACATGTCGCATTCTGCCAAAAATATCCTGCAAGCACTTCTGCAACATCTGGCCTTCAATGCTGGCACACTGTGAAAGAGCAAGAATGAGCACAGTGTCATGTGATTTATGAGGATGTCGGTGGGTTTCTCTGTCTTGTTTGGTGGCTCCAGCCAACTCCTGACGCTTACCCATGGCTGGTCTGCCTGCATGCAGGCTGGACTTCCATGTGTCTCAAGCAGTGTGGAGCATGGTTCTCAGCCAGTGCCTGACTTGTGAAGTTGCTTCTTGGGCTGAGGGGCCTTTCCACAGGACTGTTCATAATGGAGTGGAGTGAGGTTGGTTTTGGCATCAGCCTTACCTGGAAGCTTCTCCTAATCTGTTCCATGGCTGTCACTTGTGGCTAAGACTTGGACTAACTTGATTCTTGCAAGGTCAGTTCTGGCATAATCTGGGACAGCTACCAAATCTGGCCCTCTGTTGCCTGGCTTTACCCATGCTGCCAATATAAGTGCAGACAGCATTCTGGCAGAGCAACAGAGGAGACTAGAAGCCCTTTCTGGCCAGCATCCTCCTTTTATCTCCGCTACCATGCTCTCAGTCAGGAAGCAATCCGTAATCATTTTGGGATTACACGACATCAGATGATCTGGTGTAGGAGCTAGTGTTGGAACAGCAGTAGGAGTGCTGTAATAGCTTCTGGAACATGGGACAGTGCGAGTTGGGGCTCTAGGAGCATCAAGAAGTGGGTCCTTTCTCACAGAGTGCCCTTGCTGGGGTGCTGGGGGAGTGCAGTCCCACAGAGCAGCAATGGACATGGCCACAGGTACCCTCATCAGCAATGAAAGACTACTTAAATATCACTGTATTCAAAATTAATTTTAGCTTCCTTTTTACAGAGGCTATGCCTGGTTTTGGTGAAAAATTTCAAATTCTTACTTGAATCACTGATTTCTGTATGAGCTATGTAATTTTAAAAATCTGCTGGATCAAATCTAATCAGAATAGTGATACTGAGCAATTTTTCATCTGTGGGTCTCACACTGATTAAGCCTCAAATCATGACACCTTTGTGAGGTTGGTACTCAAATAGCTTTCACTTCTGTCCTGCCTTTCATTTGAGGAATTCAGATACTTGTGAGAGCATTAAGTACTTGTCAGCATGTAACATTAGAGAAGATACTGAACCCTAGAGAAATGGGCAGATTCACCCAGATCTATTTTAAAAAAGCAATGGTGATCTAAAGACAAAATTCAGAGTTCCTGAGTTTGCATCCTCAACCCCAAAACTAAAGCCACTCTATTTTTATACTTGTGTTAGATAGAGAAAAATGATAAAAACAGATTTAAAGATTAGAAACAAGGCTGGTAGACAAGCCAGTGAAATGCACCTGCCTGTAGTAGTTAGTGTGCTCATGTTTAATTTTCAAACCTAGCCAAGGGGAGAAAAGTGGAGATAACTCATTCAGAGAAGTCATGCATCAGGGCATGTTCTGGATGTTCTCCTTCACATTATGAAAATAAAAATGAGAGGAGGGATAGAAAGAAATGAAATATATTGGATAGAAAGTTTGGAAGGCTAGATGTGAAAGAAGTGAAATGGAGACTCTATAGTTCATTGTGGCCCACAGACTATTGCCATGTCCATAGGGGAAAGCAAGAAAACAGTCCTCTACTCCCATCTGATCTCTGCATAATTCTTAGCTATGATAAAGAAGAGAGTACACAAGGACTTAGTGATAAGAGAAGCAAGATCCAAGAATAAAAATTTGAAGTGGAAAGCAGCAGAAAGGGAACAAAAGGGGAAAGGTAAACTTAGAAAAATAGATGTTTTTTTAGAGGCTTCTTATTGTCACTTATTCTCAATTTGTTTCAGCAGCTTGCATTGCAAATAGTACAGTTGATACAAGTAGGGTTCTTGACAGAATATAATTTTATAGTGATGGAAAGCTAGGTGACTTGGGACAAATCTTTGACTGGTCTGAACCACCTAAATGGAGACCAAATGGTTTCAGGTCTCTCTGTGGGTGAAATCTAGAGCAACCAGTAGGTCTCTGCATGGAAGATGGACAGGACAGCAGATATCTCATAGCCTTTCAGACTACTCAGGACTTACTTGAACCAAAGGAGATTTGTTACTTCTTCTTCATAAGCAATTTTCTTCCCTTTTTGTCTTGGGTGAATGAAAGAACCTGGATTAAGCATTAAGGACTGATGAGTTAGTGTTGAGTAGTGCAGGTGTATTTGCTGCACCACACTGCAGGGTTCAGCTCCTTCAAAGTACTGCTTCTCTGAACAATGCAACAAAATCATCATTAAAAAAGAAGAATTAAAATAAATAGATAATACTAGATTTACACTGGTTTGCAATGTTAGCACACTGGATTCTGTACATCACAAGCCTGAGCAGTTTCCTTATGTGACAGATGTTACCTCAAACCCTGCTTATCAGTTTTTCCTTACATTCTTGATGGTTGTAGCAGACCTTCTCATGCTGCATGCCTTTTAGCATGAGTAGCTTTCATTCATTAACTTGGAGGAGAGGGTCATCAGAAAATCAATGACGCTTTTTTTATCTAGCCATATGCAGAACCATTAAAATGAATCCACTGACTACGTTCCAGCATTGCAATTTCTTCTTTGCAACCTTTATTGCAGTGTGTATGCCCCTGATGGTGCTACATCAGCACTTGCAGATTAGAAAGAGCAATCCCTAAGTAAAGGAAAAGAGTTGCTCCTTCCCAGTCTGCTGGTTACCCAGAGTAGGAATAGACCTGCCTCGAGGGACGAAAAGGCTGTTGGTCAATCAGATATTCCTTAGAGCCATGTTTTTGTCAGGTCTTTGGAAAAATGCATTTGATCTTCTGTCCTTTAACTGGGTACCTGTTCCAAGAGATAGATTTGTAAATTATTTTTAAAATGCTTGAAGATAGAAAGGCTTTTAAGACCAGGCTGTTTTAATTGCAGCACAACTTAGGGGGAAAGTATTGAAATATCTCCCTTATATACACAGTGCTGGTTCCTCAGAAGGTAAAATTAGCCCTTGAGAAGAAGAATGCAGTGATTAAAAATGTTGAAAACAGGGGGTTTTATCAAATCAATAGAAATGTGACAGCATATTTGAAGGTGAGGAGGGGTATGGGAGTTACTCCCATGGAGTATGGGAATTAGCCATGTAGGAATTATTACTATTATATAATAATAATAATTATT
>NW_010294773.1:0-14395 GCF_000700745.2 Antrostomus carolinensis
GCAAACCCAATACAGACGCACTATACGACTTACAGAAAAAGACAAATGGAATTTCATCGTATATGTTGTCAAAATACACATACAGATTGAACTGATTGTGTCTAGTAGTCATCTGTCCAAAATGAAGGGGCTTCAGTTATTCAAAGATGACAAAGCTAGCTGTATGGGACTAAAACAGAGAGATACTCTCTCTATGCTTTTTCAATAAGAATTTTATTTTTCCTCTTTATAACAAACCTTTTTTTTTTTACAATGCAATATTAGAGTATCCTGAGAAAATAGTCTAGTCTAAAATCTTGTTGATTAACTCTTTTTTTTTTGTTTTTTAATCAATATTAAAATCTCAGGAAACAGAAGGGTACATATTATGTGTATTTTTGACTGTTGGATTGTATAGTAAGAATAAAAGGCTGAAAAGAGGTCATTCAAAACTCAGTTTTATTTTAGCTTAATTTTGGGGCAATTAAGTTTTCTGATGTAAATTAACAATTTCTCTGAAGTCAGTAAACTTATTCTTCATAAAGCTGGCATGCAGTTAAGAGTCTTAGGTCATGTCTTTAAGTGGATTGCATATCTAAATCATTACAGTCCATTTACTTTGAAAAGTCCTCTGGTCACAGAGTGCTATTTGGAACTAGAGTTGAGGAAATACAAAGAAGACTAATACTTACTTATTTAACCCTTCTACTGTCCCCTTCCTTCTCCTTCCCCCCTGGGGTGGGGGGGAAGGTGGAGGGGAGTGCAGTAAAAAGGGTTTTCTAAACTCTGGCTGTTGCATAATTTTTCTTCTGATTACTATAGAATGCTGCACTTCTGTTCACCACAGCTTAATTATTCAGTTGGGTCTTGACCTCTCAGAAGCATGAGAAGCTAATTATTATGCTGAAATTTATTTTTAAAACTAAAATTCTGTTTGGTTGTGCAGTTCATTTCTTTCAATTAATTCATCTGCAGTGTGTGCCTTGCTTTCTGTCATCTGCATTACAATAGCAGTGACTTCCTTGCCTCTGTGGGCACCTAGCCAGAAGGACAGAGTAACCTCAGTGTCTCCCTGTGCTTTCACTGCCACTTCAATGGACTATTGCTGTCAGCAGTAAAAATACAATAAATTGAGGCTCTTTCTTCAGTAGAAATCCTATGATAGAATTAAGGAGTACTTTCATATTTCACAAGAGACTGAGACCATCTGTTAAGATCCAGCTGGATTTCTCTTAGTCTAATAGAGTGGAAATGCATCTTGTGACTATCTATTCGTGTGGTTTCTTCAGCTGTCTTTCCCATTGTTAATCTTTCAGTAATCACATTCTGTGTCACTGAGCGGTCAGAGCAATTTCCGCTCTCAGGTCAAACCTTAGGGGTTATGCTTTAAATTTATTTAATTAATAACTGACTTGCTCAGTTAAAGTCCTGTTAATCCTTCCCCAGGGGGAAGGGAAAGAAGATGAATGTTGGAACGGAGAAGGCATTTCTGTTTAGTAAGGGCAAATTTAGGACTCAGATACCATGCAGCTAAGTGAAGAGCAACAGAAACCTTAGGAAATACTGAAAGTTAATCTTCCCAGGATATTTTGTGATGCTTTGTATTCTGCCACAGTCAAAAGGTGGACTCTTTACTCGCTAGGCTGTAAAAGAGGTATCTTGCAGTACCCATCAATCTTGGATATAAACTTCATAAGGTTCATCCCACATTTTTATTTTACACATTAGAAGCATTGACAAAGATAGTTTGAAATACTTGTCCACCATCATGTAAATAGAGTTGGTACCCTGGTGGGCATTTATCTTCTCATAAATTGACTCAGGGACTTAATGACTGAGTGAAGCTCTGCTTTGTACTGGTGTTATACATGTGTGATCATTATGGTCTCTTCCAATTTTACATCCTGTGACATTTAATCCTGTTTTCACTTTCAAATATCCCAGCAACTGTAGTGGTATACCTTTAGTATAAGTAAAGTAATAGGTATAGTAATGGGTTATGTAAAACAAAACACATGCTTAAATCCTCTGATTGTCTTTATTATTATTATTATTATTTTTTAAAGCAAAATCACATATAAGTAAGAAAGTCTGAACAAATATTTTTGGCTTTTTTTTCTGTACAAAGTTGGTTCAAAGTATCTTGCAGTAGTTTACTCATCAGTATTGTATCAGTCAGTAAGACATATGCTAGTCCAATAAAATGGGTAAGCAACAATATATTTGTCCCACCCAAAACCACAACCCTATTTACTGTAGAATATGATAGATTCAGAGGAACATTTAGGAACACTACTTAAAACATAATTTCTAGCACTGAAACACGAGATGGGCAATGCCTAGGCTATTTCATTTCTTGAGACTCATTGTGCCAAAGGGTAAAACTCAACTGTAAAGATGTGTGGTGGTCACAAGGGTTTGCATCACAAGGGTTTTCAATCCTGTACTAAATGTTTAGTATTGCATTTGCCAACAATTGTGGGAGAAACACTTTGATTCTTTCATTAGTCTGTGCTCCTGCATTCACTTATTCTGTGATTGATGTGGACTGTGAAGGTTCAGAACTTAACCTCAGTGACCAAGCTTTGCAAATACATACGGTGGATGTACTCTATATCCATATTCCAAGAAATAGACTAAATGTTCCTGAAAGATTTCTGTAATTTCCAGAAACAAATTGTGCTTCATATTAATTCTGTAAGAGGCTTCTCATCACTCATCAAAGGTAGAAATATATTGAGTGGAATAAATCCAATAAATCCAATTTTTCTTATTTCAATTAATGTATTCTCTCACTTTATGTTTTATTCAGAGGAAACAGTCTATGATACACAGCTAATAGCTTGGTTGACAAATTTTAAAATATAAGTACTGCATACATTTACAAGCATATTTTCCTATTATGCTAAATAATTAAAAAGTAGATAAAGAAGGGGATGTATAAGTACTGTGTCTATACTGATATCAGTATATACTCTGGGATCGATCCTTCCTTCATGAGCTGGCTGGTTCAAAGCAGCTTGTGCACACCCTGTTCATGGGACACTTGGTTCATAATGGAGGGAACTGGGACGACTCCCTCCAGCTGCTACAGGAGTCTGCTCACCCATCACTATCTCTTAAATGGAATATGGCAACAGCAAGAGATGATGTGGACGTCAGTGTACATCTTAGATTTTTAATAAAACTGCTTGATCTGTACTCAGATCTCTTAGCATAAGGCTTCCCTACCTCATAGATAGGGAATCAAGGAGACTTTTGCAGCTCTGAATTCCTGTTCCTTGCTCCCACATCCTTCCACCTTCCCAAATCTGATATAGGTCAAGATGCACTTTCACAAAAAATTGATTTTCCTCTTGGCTCATAATGCCCTCATTTGGGTCTGAGATATTTTAATAAGTTTTTGATATAGTTTTTAGACCTTGCTTGATGCATTCATCTTTTTCTAACATGATATAAAATATTTATGTTTCTTGCAGCAGGTTGTGGTATGGGAGCTTAACACTGGCTCAGGCTGGATGTTATAGAGTGATTGCTAGGCTGCCCAGAGAGGTTGTGGAGTCTCCTTCTCTGGAGATATTCAAGACCTGCCTGGACGTCTTCCTGTGTAATCTCGTTTAGGTTCCTGCTCCGGCAGGGGGATTGGACTAGATGATCTTTCGAGGTCCCTTCCAATCCCCAACATTCTGTGATTCTGTGATTCTGTGATTCTGTGATTCTGTGATTGCTGCAGACGGCTGGTTGTAAGACAGTGACTGAATTTAGCAGGGTCTTATACATACAGTGATTCCATTATGGATTTTTTTTATTTTTTTTTTTCTGGGGGGGATTATAGTTGTTCCATTCTAGGGGAAAAAATAATGGATATGGATTTGATGGATGGACTACTGGATGGATAAGGAGTTGACTGGATGACCACAACCAAAGATTTACAGTCAATGGTTCAATAACCAAACAGAAACCACTGAAGAGTGGTGGCCCTCCAGGGTCCGTACTGGGACCAGTATTGTTCAATATTTTCATCCATTACATAGACAGGAGGACTGAGTGCACCCTCAAGAAGTTTACAGAAGACACCAAGCTGAGTGATGCAGCTGATTGGTTTGAGGGAAGGAATGCCATCCAGAGGAACCTGGATAGGCTTGAGAAGTAGGCTCATGCAAACCTCATGAAGTTCAATAAGGCCAAGTGGCAAGGTCCTGCACCTACGTCAGGGCAGTCTCCAGTATCAATACGGGCTGAGGGATGAATGGATTGAGAGCAGGCCTGCAGAGAAGGACTTGGGAATACTAGTGGATTAAAAATTGAACATGAGCCAGCAATGTGCACTTGCAGCCCAGAGAACCAACTGTATCCTGGACTGCATAGAAAGAAGCATGGCCAGCCAGTTGAGGGAGCAGCTTGCCCTCTACTCTGCTCCTGTGAGACCCCACCAGGAGTTCTGCATCCTGCTCTGGGATTCCCAATATAAGAAAGACATGGACCTGTTAGTGCAGGTCCAAAAGAGGGCCATGGAAATGATCAGAGGACTGGAAAACCTCTCCTGTGAAGAAAGGCTGAGAGTGTTGGGGTTGTTTGGCCTGGAGAAGAGAAGGTTCCAGGGACATCTTATTGCAGCCTTTCAATATATAAAGGGAGGTGATAAACAAGATGGAGAGACAATTTTTACCAAGGCCTGTAGTGACAGGACAAAGGTGCAGTCATTTTAAACTGAGGATAGCTTCAGACTGAACATAAGGAAGAAGTTTGTTATAATGGTGGTGGTGAGACACAGGAAGAGGTTGTCCAGAAATATTGTGAATGCTCCATCCCTGGAAGTGTTCAATTTAGTGGCAGATCTGCTCATGGCGCAGATGTAGGACTAGATGATGTTTAAGGGTCCCTTCCAACTCAAATTATTCTGATTCTATGATTGTACTATGTGGAATGCATTTAGGGGAGACTTCTACAAAGTAGAGTCAATCTCATGTTTTTGTTTTTTTTTTATTTAAAAAAGACAAAACACAAAACCCCTATACTTTAGGTAACTTTTCTTGCTTATAATCTTCCATTGAAACTTCTATAACTTAACTTCATAGAATGCTTTAATAACTATTTTTTCATGTTTGGAGGGAAAAAGAAAATTGAGAATCAACGTTTCTTTAAAAAGAAGATATATGAAAATTTACAGAATTGAAGTAATACATAGTATTATGTCTAAGTACTGTACTCATTAGATCATAAGACATCTTTATTTCAAGTGACAGAGGTGTAAGCTGTTTAATAGAGTTTTTATACTTTGAATGTAGATGCTTTTTATTTTAAGACAATTTTCAGTGTAAAATCACAAATTGTTTGTAACTTCATCACATTTTCAAGGGGTTTTTTGTTGTTGTTTGGTTGGGTTTTTTTTTCACTTTCAGTAAATCTTCCACTCAAAAGAAAAAAAGAACAGAGTACTTACATTTTCTTTCTCTTTAACTGGAATAGAATAAAATAGTTTTTGAAAAATCTACAGATTAATATACAGTCTCAAAAAGGCAAGTCATTTTGTGCAAGTCAAACTAGATATAAAAGACAATGATAAAAGTTAAGTCATCTCAATGAGCACTTAGGAGGAAGGGTAGGTAATTCCTCACTCAATCATTCTGTGTCCTTCTAAGAAAGGTAATAATATTGTACACAATAAGATTTTTTGTGCTCTCACACTCACATCACAGAGACTCTATATACTATTTCAAGATTTGAAGCTTTGTTTTGGTTTGGGGTTTTTGGTTTTTTGGGGTTTTTGTTTTGCTTGGGTTTTTGTGGGGGGTTGTTTGTTTGTTTGTTTCTATTTTGTTTCTTTAAAAAAAAATCCTTGTTTTATTAGTGTTATTCAGGTACTTAACGATTAGGTGTATGTGTAAGGAACACATTATGAGAAGTCTCTAGACAACGGTGTAAGCCCTAAAATCACTCATAGTAAGGGGTAGTTCCTGTCCAAGAAAATTTAATAATTCAAGGAACTTTTACAGCTATTGAGAAGAACTACACAACCCAGGTAATTTGCAGAGAGTCAAGTGACAGATGAAAACTGAATTTGGGTGTCTTGACTTCTAGGCCACTGTCCTAACCTCATCTCCTTTGCTTTAAATGTATTTCAGAATTGCTTAACTAATGTCCAGTACATCCCAGGGCAAATTTTGAAAGTTAATATCAAGGACCACTTCATAAATGGAAGCTTGATTAAATTTAATACTTTTTCAAATGACAGTTCAAATTAAATTGAACTCCCCATTATCTCTCCTAATGACCTTTCATATTTCATGTGGATTAACTGGATGATGAAATTGCTAAAGGACAAATTTATGTTTCTCAAATTCTATGTCAAAGGTTTCAGGAAAAGAAAAAAATAAATAAAAATTACGTCAGCTCAGAACTTTGTTTGAGAACAGGATAGTTTTGTAATAATGTGTCTCCTAAATTGAGACTAAAAAATTTAAACTATATTCCTGTCATTAAGTTGTTCCCAGTTTCAATTTCTGCAGTTATTCTCTTTAAGGCATTATTTGGGAATCAGAATATGACTCTTTCTACAGTCTTGTATCTGGATAATCATTCTGTGATCATCCTTCCTTCCCACCCCCACCACCATGTTACACCATATTGCTTTCTCATCAAAACATAAAAAAAAAAAAAAATGCATTGAAAATTGAGTTAATTCCTACCCAAAGTCTTGATTCAGCAAGGAATATATAAGTGTATTAATAAATTAATGTACAAATTTCAATTTAGAAGTCAGTGAGTTTATTTGCATTCTGGATAGATAAAAACTTGAATACTAAGACAGACGGAAGCCTAGTTTACTCTGTTTAACCAGTCAAAATAAAACATGCATGTCTTTGACTTTTTCCATATCTATTGAAGTCCTTAATAACATTTTAACTGTATCCAGAGATACTTTATTGTGTCCCATGGTATAATATAAACTTCAGAATGTCATATGCCTATTCCTGTAATAAATTCAGATGTCACTTGAGTTTTTTAAGTTTTTCTCTGTGTACATATTACACAAATATAAAATGTTTTCAAGAAATGTTCCAATTTTGCTAAAATTCTAGAAATATGTTACATTATTACTTGTGGGATGCAAGGTCTTTCTTTGAATTCATGAACTTATAAATGCTTACAGTTGAATGCTCAGCAGGTGCAGTGCAACACAGATTCATTAAAACTAGTGGAAGCAGGCAAATTTATATAGGGTGAGGATCTGTCCCTTAATATTAAATCTAGTTTCCCAAATGATTTTTCTAATTGCTCTCTATGTTTCGATTTACAACTATCTGGCAGTTACAGTGGGAGGGTTATCAAATGTTTAATTAAATTGTGAAGTCACAGCCATATTTTATTTCAAAACATTCCCAAATGGTTTAAATCAATTTGTTCTATATTGAAATTTTAAATGCTAACAGGCCCAAGTTCTTGGCCTATATCAGTTAGCATCATTCTGTGAAATTAAGTGATTTATACCACTTCCAGTTCCAGTCCTGGTTCAAATAAAGAGTACAAAGCAAATATTTCCTGCCTAATTACTTCCACAGTCATTGATTTTTTAAAAAATGTTTCTGTAGTTTCAAGATGGAATTCACAGTCAAAACCCATCCCTTGTGAGAGTTTTCAAAATAACTTTTTATTGGTTTATGTTGTTGTTTTGTTGCATTTTTTGGCCTATGGAAAAAAAGTTAGAGACACTTGTAATTGTTTAATCAAACTTGAGAATAGGATTGAAGAGAGCAGATTAAGCAAAATTTCTTTTAACACCTTAATTCATAACTATAAATGTTCATGTACTGAGGTACAGAATTAGCCAAAGGGTTCAATACAGTGCTTCAATGTTACCACAGACTTTCATTGTGCACACTAAGTACTTTTGTCTATGTAGTGGGCTTTCATTTATCAATAGTGATATTTAAGTATCACTGAAGAAAGATCTCTTATTTATTTATTTATTTATTTATCCTTAACAGGAGGAAAACCTTGGATAAAAATCAGGACTTTGAAACTCTCCCCCAGTTTTTATTGCTAAGCATGACGTCATAAGGTATGGAATATCCCTTTGTTCAGTTGGGGTCAGCTGTCCAAGCTATGTCCCCTCTCAGCCTCTAGCGCATCCCCAACCTCCTCTCCTTAGGTGGGAGTGAGAGTAGAGTGAGAAATAAAAAAGGTCTGGATGCTGTATAAACACAGTTCAGCAATAAATAAAACATGTATTATCAACATTGTAAATTTAGAGAGGTGAATAAAGATGATCAAGAGTTTAGAACAACTTCTGTATGCAGAATGATGAGACTCCAGATTAGAATGCGTTACCGAGGAGATACATGAAACAATTATATCAAATTGTGAAAGGCCTAAAGGTTATGAAGTGTGAACAATATCCACTTTCTCTTCAAACAGAAGACAGAGTTCAAAAGAAACTAGTGACTGACAGTTTGAAATAGGTGGCACTTTTAAACAGACATTATGAGGTAGATTTTTTTCCTTCAGAATGTTGTAGATACTAAGCTTATAAAAAATCAAGAAGTATTTAAGAGGGGGGGAAAAAAAAAAAAAAGAAGAAAAATCCATTAATTCATTGAGGGCAAACAAATACAGAAATGTGACTTCTTTAGGTATTTTCCAGGTATGAAAGTTTTGGATGCTGGAAAGTATTCAAGAGGAGCATGGTTTCATAATTGCCTTGTTCTTAGGTACATTCCTATGCATTTGATTTTGGTCCCTGATGGAGACAGAATGAATGGTACGATATGGTTTTTGCTGTCCCAATGCAAACACTTCTATAGAATCATAGAACGGTATGGGTTGGAAAGGACCTTAAAGATCATCTAGTTCCACCCCCCCCGCCATCAGCAGGGACACCTTCCACTAGATCAAGTTGCTCAAAGCCTTGTCCAACCTGGCCTTGAACAATTCCAGGGAGGCAGCATCCAAAACTTCTCTGGGCAACCTGTTCCAGTGTCTCACTACCCTCACAGGAAAAAAATTTCTTCCTAATATCTACTCTAAATCTACTCTCATCCAGTTTATGACCATTGCCCATTGTTCTATCACTACCTGCCACTGTAAAAAGTCCCTCCCCAACCTTTCTGTAGGCCCCTTCAGGTACTGGAAGGTCACTATACGATGTTCGCGGAGCCTTTTCTTCTCCAAGTTGTACAGCGCCAACTGTCTCAGCCTGTCCTCACAGGAGAGATGCTCCAGCCCTCTGATTATCCTGGTGGCCCTCCTCTGGACTTGCTCCGGTAGGTCTATGTCCTTCTTATGTTGGGGACCCCAGAACTGGACGCAGTACTCCAGATGGGGTCTCATGAGAGCAGAGTAGAAGGGCAGAATCACCTTTCACAACCTAGTGGCCACAATTCTCTTGATGTGGCCCAGGATACCCAGGATATGGTTGGCCTTCTGGGTTGCAAGCGTGCATTGCCAGTTCCTGTTGAGTTTATCATTCATCATTACCTCCAAGTACTTCTCCTCTGGGCTGCTCGTGATCCATTCTCCACCCAACCTGTATTTGTGTTTGAGGTTACCCCCACCCAGGTGCAAGACCTTGCATTTGGCCTTGTCGAACTCCATGAGGTTAGCACAGGCCCACCTCTCAAGCCTGTCAAGGTCCCTGTAGATGGCACCCCTTTCTCTCCATCATGTCAAATGAACCACAGCTTGGTGTCATTGGCAGACTTGCTGAGGGTGCACTCAATCCCACGGTCCATGTCGCCAACAAAGATCTTAAACAGTGCTGGTCTTAATACCGACCCCAGAGGGTCACCACTCATCACCAGTCTCTTGACCACAACTCTGAGTGCAATCATCCAGCCAATTCCTTATCCATCAAGTGGTCCATCCATCCAGTCCAGGCCTCTCCAACTTAGAGACAAGGATGTCATGTAAGACAGTATCAAATGTCTTGCACAAATCCAGGTAGGTGACATTGGTTGCTCTTCCCCTATCCATCAAAGCTGTAACTCCATCACAGAAGGCCATCAAATTGGTCAGGCACATTTGCCCTTGTTGGTTGTCACCAATCACCTTATCATTCTCCATGTGCCTTACCATAGTTCCAGGAGGATCCGCTCCACAGACCTGCCAGGCACAGAGGTGAGACTGACCAGCCTGTAGTTCCCTGGATCTTCCTTGTTCCCCTTTTTAAAAATGGGGGTTATGTTTCCCCTTTTCCAGTCTGTGGGAACTTCACCAGACTACCAGGACTTTTCAAATATGATGGATAGTGATTTGGCAACTTCATCTACCAGTTTCTCAGGGCTTGTGGATGTACCTCCTCAGGTTTCATGGACTTGTACACCTTCAGGTTCCTCAGACTATCTTGTATCTGATCTTCTCCTACAGTGGGTGACTCTTCAGTCTCCCAGTGAGCAGTTCTTCATCCACATTATGTTCTTACATTTGTTCTTTTCTTATATAACTGATAATTCTGAAGTTCATCCATGCTTGTCTTCCATTCTTTCATATACAAAATAAATGAAAGCATTCTTTACTCAATGTTTTCATCCAAGCAAGAATAATATATTTAGTTTTTACATTGGTGTTTCAATGTGCTCCACAGGTAAGTTTTCTTTTCTTGTTCACTATAAAGAAAGCTGCTTTTTACTACCACTGTTTTGCTACCACAGTAACCTTTTCTCCCTGTAGCAGGTGGACAAGACAAGAAATTAGAGTTTAGCAGCAAGATCCAGATTTGAAGTAGTAATAAGTTTATGCTGAATGTTGCAATTAAAAAAGTCTTTATCTTGTTGATAGATTTTGATGCTGCAAAAAGATAATGTCTATTTAGTCATAAGAGAAGGTTTACATTTAATTTTCACACTGCTAAATAACTCTTAATGCAAAATGGCAACAGATATATTAGCTCATGTTTAGCCTCTGTCCTGATATTACAAGTCAGTATGTATTTTGTTTTAGTTATTTACTATCACTGTTTGAGGGATATGGAATCCAAAAACCTTCTAATGATACAACAGGGGGTTTTTTTTGGTATTAACATGTTACTCAATCTTTTGTATCATGTAAGCAGCATGAGATTTCACACTTATTATGAAGCCACTGAATCATAGTACACTTGATTTCAGAAAGAACTAGAGTAGTATTTTTGGGGGGGAAGGAGCACTAACTCCTTGTATCATACGAAAGGAAAACTAATTTAAGTGATGATTATATTATTTCCTACTGCTTGTATGATCTAGTGGTTTACTTCTGAAAGGGTGATTTTGAACTGTCCTTTTTCATTCTTACTTCCGCTATGCCCTCTCTCTGATACTGGATTCTTAATAGATATTATTTAACTCATCAAAGTGCCAATATATAGCTGTGCATAAAACTTATTTGAAAAAGGTAACTAATTTTCTGATTAATTAATGAGTTCCGTTAGGTCAAAAAAGTCACATAAAAGCTACACAAAATACAAGAGAAGCAGTGATCAGAAATGTAAGCAGAAAGAAGAAAAAGACTTTCCCTATTTGGGGGGTAGTGGCCTGTTCACTAAGCTATAAAAGAATAAAATAATCCAGGAAAAAAATCTCTAAATCTTACCCTTCATGGGATAAAACTTACTGCAATATCATTGTTCTCAACCTCAGATGCAAGGGGATAGAAAATCATTCTAAGAACTAATGTTCTATTCTCAAATAAAGAAACCCATTTTAGTACTTAAGGTTTTCCTCCAAACTCCTTCTGTCAGTCTGTTTTTTTCATGCTTCTACTTCTCCCTTTACCACCACTCATCTAACTGCCTTTTTTTAGGCTACAAAATCCGGTCTCAAGTGTTCTGTTTCACATTTAAGGTTTTGTTGTTGGTGGTGGTGGGGTTTTTTTTATTCTTCTTTTTCTTTCCTAAAACACACTTTAAAAAGATATTTGTTCAGTCCTTTTTTTTTTTTGCATGGTTCTTCTGGTCTGTGTCCAGAGTAAAGGGCATCAATCAGTCTGAGACGTCCTTGTTTCCAGGTGGGTATATCAGTCTCTGGCTGACAGTTTCTTTTTGGTCTGGCAAGTACTCGATGGTTTACACAAATTAAAACACCATTAGCAGGATATTAGGGAGGGTTTCTTTCACCATGAAGCATTCCAGTTGATGAACTCACCTGAGATGTGGAACTCACAGCTTTAAGTCCTTAATTTACCTTGGGCATTAACAGTAAGCTGTATCAGATGTATGTTTTCACTGACACTTGCAGTATATATGTTTTCTTCCTGAGTAAATTTCATCAGCATTGCACTATAGGATTCAAAACACATTTGAATTAAGGACTTATTTTTGCAAAATGAAAAAAGAATGTTAAAAGAATTTCTGAGAAAACACTCAGAGCAGGTATCCTGAAATGGTGAATGTACTCTCCTGTATATCTATTAGGTTGATTTTTTTTTTTTTTAATTTCTCTTGTTTTAGTTACTACTTGTGTTAAACTAAATGCTTAATTTTCTTGTAATTGATCTGCACTGAGTAAAGCAGAATATTGAAACATGGATTGTACTAATGAGATGGTTCCATCCAGACCAAGGAGGCTGTACTCCATGTAACCTCTACTAAGAGAGAAATTGCAAATAAAAAAAGGTTTCAAAGTATCTATATTTTCCAGGGAAAAATTGTGTAATTTTTGAAAACTTATGAGTAACCACATTTATTTGTTGCCTCTGAAAAAGCCTAATAAAATAATTAGCTCTACTATGAATTTGGAAGGATCAGAGAATAAACTTATTCCTGAAATATTTGCATAAGATTGTCCCATGGGGGAGATTGGATTCTTTTGTTCAAGTCTTTTTCCACTAATGAGAGAAGAACAGAAAATTTTTGCATTATTTTATCAATTATTATTTTAATCAAGCAAACAAAATAATTATGGGGGCTTGTTTGGGGTTTTTTATTATTATTTTTACCTACTTTATCTCCTCATAGTTAATTACTAAATCAGTAATCAGTATTTAATACATGCAGCATATATATCAACTGTGTCTGGCTTTGAAGGAAATTATTGATTTTTGGGAGCTAACAATCTGATTTCAGATTTTTTTGTTTTAAAGGAAATAAAAAAAAACCCAAAATAACAGAACAAAAAGAAAGTATCTGTATGTCCTATACTATTCTACCAGGTCATTTGCTCAGACATTTGCTAAGAATTTTCTACCATCTGTATCCTCAGCATGGTAGAAAGTCTAAAATCTGCTATTCATAAATTCTTTCTGGACATTGCTTAGAGAGTTTTGAGTATCCTCAGCAAGAGGTACCTCTTCCCCATAGTAAGATAATTGCCTAATGATTTGATTGAATATTTAGGAGGGATATCAGAAACAGCAAAATACTCTCACCTTCAGGAAAAAAAAAACAACATCTTAGCAAAACAGGATATGAAACAAGCCTGCTATTTGTTTTTTGTTTGATACTAAAGAAACACTATTTTCACACTATAGAGCACAAATTAATTAATTATAAATTATTTTTCTAATCTATTAAATGTTAGAAAGAATAAGAATAAAGATTCTAAATCTGAACACTTTTCACCTACCTAATGCACTGAAAAGAATCTGTTGCCATCATTTCTTGTCACTGTTGGTTATATAAAGGGAAAAAAAGTCTTTTTTTTTTCTTTTTTTTTCCTTTTTTTTTTTTTTTCCCAGAAGAGACGATACAACAATTTATTTCTCCTATTTGATTTCTTATACTTGACCTTTCTAGCTTAACAAAATAACTTAATAAACTTGATAAAAACAGGTTACACAGGTTATAAGAGAGAGAGTTTTCAGGTAAGGTCAAATACAACTGAACTGGTTGAGTGGGACATTGTATGCATTTATACAGCTATTACGGCCAATTTCTGTCCCACACAGGAGATTAACTGTTCAAGTCCTTTTTGGCAGTGGACATTCAATTTGCAGTTCTTTTGAAAGTTTGTTTATGATGCAGAGGAGATAAAGCCCGTGCAGCTGCTTCCCACCCAAACAACTCCTTTACCTCAGCATAGCACAAGGAGAAAGCATTCTGAAACAGACTTTCAATATTTTGTGCTACTAAAAAGCAAAGTTCGAAGGGCTGAAACCAGTGGTATATCCTAGACACCACAGGCAGAAAGTAGACTCTTGTTTTCTCCCCTTACCTTTTATACTGAGATGAAAGGAATACTGGAAAAAGGAGGAAGATCACTCACAGCAAATGCTTCCTTCCTGTTTACTAATATCTTTACAAACTTCTAATCTCACTGTAGTGCCAGTCCTCAAGAACAGGTAGTGGCTATTGAAGCCGTACCTTTTAAACTTACAGTCTTTATTTTTCACAACACTGTCATTTCATTAAGTAAAAGCAGATACTGGGGACTTACTGTTTTGTCTTCTTGGAAAGGTGGTGATTTTAATAATATCCTCTAAAATGCTGTGTTTATGAACCTGCCTA
>NW_010294774.1:0-40446 GCF_000700745.2 Antrostomus carolinensis
ATGTCAGGAGGGTGGAGCCAGGCTCTTCTCAATGATGTTCAACGGTAGAAAAAGGGGAAGTGGGTGCAAGCTGGAGCATAGGAGGTTCCATGTAAACATAAGGAAAAACTTCTTCACTGTGAGAGTGATGGAGCACTGGAACAGGCTTCCCAGAGAGGTTGTAGAGTCTCCTCTGGAGACACTGAGAACCCCCCTGGATATGTTCCTGTGTGACCTATTGTAGGTGATCCTGCTCTGACAGGGGGGGTTAGACTAGGTGATCTTTTGAGGTCCCTTCCAATCCCTAATATTCTGTGATTCTGTGTGATCTCCTAGCTTTTACTGAGGCACACCACTTCAAATGTTTGTTTGCTTAGAGAGTCAACAGCTTGTGGGTTCACTGAAAAATTATTTTCAATATGTTCAGTAGATTCAGCAACTAATCAGCAGACCAGCACAGAAGCACAAAAACTTTGCTGTCACTCCATGACATATCTATTTAGACGGAAACATCATATGCAATACAGCAGCTAATAAATGGGAATAGTTCCACAAATAAATTTTTCCTAGGAGTTTTAAGGCCATTCCTGTGTAGTTCAATCAAAGAAAAAGTAGAATATACTGTTTGAAATCTAATGTATCCCTAAATATATACCAATATTGCAGAGATAGTTTTCCAGTTCATTATACCGTATCATATATCTAAGTTTCCTTCTGACTGGAAAACTTTCAAAGTAGACATACTCTTAGGAGAAAAAAGGGTTTCTGTTGAGAGGGTAGGTCAGATAAAAATCAATCATGCAGCATCTTGATCCACTGAACTGGTATCTGCAGATGAAGATTTGTGTTGACTTTAAAGCTGTTCAAATACAAACTTTTTTTTTTTAATCCCTGATCTTTGAAACATCCAGGTAGGAAAATTTATTGACTTCACAAAGCCCCATAGAGGACTCATGGTCTTTCTACTAGCACATGAATGCAGATCCATGATCTGAAAGACTGTTTTCTTCAAAAGTAATAGATCTTTTCCTACATTTGTAGCTTCTTTGAAGCCAACTGTACTATCCTTAACCTTAATCCTTAGCCTTATCCTTAATCTATGATTTTATGCATGGCCTTGTTTTAAATCTCTAATTGCCCACATCTGATCTCTAAGACCATTGTTGCTCCTTCACTTTCCTACTATTACCTTAGAAAAAAAAAATCATCCATCTAACAAACTGAGAACATTTAAGTTGACTTCCTGACACTTACATTAACTTAGTTTGATGTCACAAATGAAAAAGAAAATTTGCTGCTTCAGTGAAGTTTGACTGTGTAGCTCAATTTGCAGGCAAGAAATTCAATCATACCTCTCTATTATTACAATAACAAATAATACTGTGTGCAGTGTCCAAATAGTCAAGAAACAACTGGGACACTAGCCTGGATTTAATACTGCTTGGCCTTAATAGTTCATGGGTTTCCTTTGTGTGGAGGTAGGGAAATTGGATAAGCTCAAAAATAAGTAAATTATAATGGAGGTAGTTTTATCGTTTTTGTTAGTGGTATTAAACCATAACAGAAGGTATTAGCTGCATTCAGAGGTGTCTGGAAAAAACCATCAACATGACTTCATTACCTCTAAAAATGCAGTCTTATATACAAAATAGATTTTATGTATACAATAATTTCAATAGGAAGTCAAACTTCAAACTGCTCTTACAGCAGGTTTCTGCCAGTTAGCCCAAATAGAAGTATTTTCAGTTATTGCGGTAGTATCTGTCTCAGGTCTCACATCTTAGAGGTTTTTTGATGTAATATACTGATTTCTTTATAAATACTAAAATGTGTTTGTTTCAGAAAGGTGAAATGAGATGTAAAAGAAGACTGCAATGGATTTAGAGCAGTTATATTAAACAAATACAACTGTGCAAATATGTCTTAGCTCTCTGCACTGTGTGACGTGAAAGTATCTGCAGGTCTAATTTTAAACATATCATGATGCACCCAGTCTGATCTGTTTGTTACCCATTTTTCCATACTGGGATTCAGGAACTGCACTTCCTACAGGGTATTTTGTCAAAAGGATGTGATCCAGTAGATGCTTCAGAAAATACCCCCTTCTTGAAGCTGAATAGGGCCCAAGAACTGATTTTCAAACTCCTCAATGACAGCTCTTCACAGTAGTCTATTTTGTTTAAAATGGGAGGAAGAAACAAAAAAGGCAATATTCTAAAAGAGGTGAAGGAGCCCTCCTTAATCCCATGTGCTTAAATCCAGGTTGAGATTTCTGCCTCCAAAGCTGGGTTCCAAAGTGTTGCTGCTGTCAGGTTGTGGCTCATCACCACATTGTAAATAAAAGTTAGCAAAGATTTCAGTGTTTCCTTCTGGTCAGCCAGAGCCTCCTTCCAGATGAATGACTCCTGCCCTTGGTCAGTTCAAGCTGTCTACTCTGAGAATAGGCTTGAAGGCGTGCAGTGACTTCAGTGCCACATTCCTCCCTAGCACAACACCTGACCTCTGAACACCACAGGACTCCATCTAATGATAGCAAATAAGTGCCTCTGGTTTGGGACCTGCTTGTCAAAAAAATGCCTACTTTTTAGTTTTCTTCTTTTTCATACCAAATATGTAAATTATTCTGGTTTAAACCAGTTTTATCTGACTTGTGGCAAGGCAATTTGTTTTTAATTTTCTTCTATATCTTCTGGTCCACCTTAAACTTCCCTGTATAAAAAACCAACAAACTTTTGGTAAGTTTAAAAGGTTGTTGTAGATTATAGGCATGACAAAGAATTTTCATACGTAATGTTAGATGTTAAATCTCCTTAACTATTGAACTGGATATTTAATAGCCTCTAGCCATGCATAGGGAAAAACAGAACAGTCTCTATATTTTAAAACAATTGTTGTGTTGGGTCCCATAGTTTATATATTGTTAATATCATTTTCATGAAAGCTTTAAATGTTTTTCAGAAGAAACTGTAGTGACTCATGAATTTTTCATGAGATATTATGCATTTTTATGAACATATGATGTAAAATTAATCATTCTGAAATTCACAGATATCCATGAAATTCTACATGTCTCTCTTTGGTCATGGATATTCATGACAGTACTACTGCTCTAAACGTTTAAGTGCCCATTCATAAATATTCTAGAACGTCGCCTTCTGATGCCATGTAACATTTTGCTTACGTTTTATGAGTACTTCACTTGGGCATTTTCCACTTGATAATGAAAGTAGAACCTTCAGGGACAGTTATTAGTGTATGTAAATTATGTGTAAAGCTATCTTATTGTTTTGGTTTCATTCCTAGAATTTTCTTTCTTGGTTATTACTATAAGCCAAATGAATTCTTTGAGGGGATCTTGGGAATTTCAGGTTTCATAGTTATAATCAAGGATGCAACATCAATGTAGAGTAGTAGATGCAACAAAATATGTATTGAGATTCTAGAAAGCAGTAAAGATTTAAGAAATTGTAGTGGATTGGCTTCACCCTTTTAGTCTGCAGCCAAACACAGCTGCTCTCTCACCCTCCCCACCCCACCCTCCAGGGAGCAGGGGAGAGAATTGGAAAGAAAAAGGGCAAGGAGACTCACGGGTTGAGATAAAAACTATTTACTAATTAAAATAAAATGAGAATGATAACATTAATAACAGAATATACAAATGAGTGATGCACAGTGCAATTGCTCACCACTGTGCCAGCCAGTGATCCCAGAGCCAAGACGGTCCCGAAAACAAAACCCCGGAAGAATGAGCCCGAGCGATCCCTGAGAGAATACCCCCATCTCCCAGTCAACCCCAGTTAATATACTGACATGACGTGACATGATATGGAATATCTCATTGGCACATCCAAATGCCAGTTTTGGGGTTTGCTATTCACTGCGCTTCCCCCTCCCAGTCCTAATGCAGCTGTGAACCAGCCAAACACGGTGGCCTTGAGCTCCAGCAGCAACTAATAACATTAGTACTTTTGTCAACATTCCTCTCATAACAAATCCCACACTGAAACTAAAACACAGCTATTCTAACTACTAAGAAGAAAATTAACTCTATCAGAGCAAAACAAGGACAAAAATATATGTTAATATCTAATTTAACAGTTCTCAAGCGAAAGTGGTGTTTCACCTAGTTGCAGGACTGTCTGCATAGAATCAGTGGCAGGATCAAGTCTCCCTTTTAGACATACTCAAGTGTTAATAAACGACCTTTTGCAGAGAAGAAATGGCAAGTTTAGCATATAAAGGTTGTATCTGCATCCCCTGAAGTTGTTGATAATGTTCTCATTTGTTTCAGTGTTGGAGAATAAAGTCTTATCAATGTATGTAATCAGGTTTGAGTAGATGACAGATCTTTTAACTCTATATTAATCTTTGTTTGTACAATAAATTCTTTGTACATCAGTGTTAAATAATGCCTTAAATTATTTGTTGGATTAGGTTCACATTGTGATAATGGCATTTGGTGTGTAAATATCAGCATAGCTTTTTTTCCATTTGCCTGCACCTGATCTCACCTGTCCAGCCCAGCCCATGATAGATGTGTTTGTGTTTCCTCCTCATCCTAATGTCCTTCATTTTCACGGAGGACAGTGCTGTTTGCATTGTCTCCACGCTCCATAGTGGGGAGTGGGTGGGGAGGGAGCCTCAGCGGCCTCCCCTTCCCCTGGGGCCCCTTCCTTCCTTGCAACAGCCTGACCCATAAGAGGGAAGAAGTCATGGACTCTGGACAGGAGGCAGGGAAGAAGATCGCGGTGAATTATCTTCTGTTGTGAAGTCTGGGAGTAGTCTGACAAATTGAGGGATTAAAGAGCAAAGAGAGACCCTCAAATCACAACCTTTGAGATTGCACTGCTTTCTAAGAACTTTAGCAGCATCCAAAAGATTTCATAATGTCATGATATTTACAGGTATAGGACACTGTAGAAATGTATTGGTAGCCATTAACAGCTAAATCATTTTAACTATAGGTGATTTTACCCATAGGTGTTTTTACACAAGACATAAGTAGAGGATGTAGATGACCTATTTTGAATTTTGTAATTATAGGACACATTTAATTATCAGACTTGTATTTCTTAGCTTTAAATGCAATGTATATATTAAAAATGAATTTAAAAAGGAGAGCAATTTTCAACAGACTTCATCACACTGCAGCTTTTGTTGTTCCTAGTAAGAGCTGAAATTCATTTCCCAGTTGTGACTGTTGAGTGTTTCTAAAGGTCAAAGCTATAAGGGAATTTTAAAATTAGTTATTCAGGCTCACTAAAACGTAATACCACTGCACTGGTAGACTTATGCGTATGATTTGTTCACTCTTGAATATAAATATAAATGTAATGTCAAAAATAGGAAAAAAAATAATCTGGTGTAAATATTCTCCTTACAGCAATTTTTTCTCAATCAGGAAGTTAAATTGAGTTTGTTTTTGTTTGTGTTTTGTAAGTTTAGTTATTGTTAGAAGAAAGTCTCTGGAAACCTAAAAGAACAGTTCAATAGTGAAAAAGCATAGAATCCACAGCGGTTAATTTCCCTTGAATTTCCTTGAGATAAAACACAGCTTTCACTAATTGATACCATTGTGGAATATCTTTTAAAGAAATTAAAAGAAAAAAAAAAAAAAGCCTTTGCAAGAATCCTGCAAAAAGTTGAAGAGTTCACCAAAACTTTTTTTTTTTCATTAATGACTTCATGAAAAAAAAAAAAAAGACAGAAAAAAGGCAATGAAAAAAAAAAAAAAAAAAAAAAAAGGCTGCCATTGATGTATATCATGAATGTAAGTATCTGTACCTAAAGAATTCCCAAAGACTCTTTCTGTCCAAAAAGGTAGTCAGCTTACAAGAATTCTAATATCCTTCTTGCTATCAGCCTTATCAGGACTGGGAAGTTAAACAAATGTGAAACAAAGTTAGGTACCTACAGTCCATATAGGGTGTAGGTGCATGCACATCTTCACAGTAAATGGTGTATCACTAGAATTTGTGTATCTAAAGAGCTCTTTGAAAATCAATGCCTACAAGCAGGAGAACAAGGCTATAACGGGGAACTGCCTGTATGTTTTGGGTGGTGTTAGTCAATGCTGGATGAGATCAGTATGCCACTCTGAGCAGCTCAGTGTGCCTTAGACCTTACCATTTCCAACTACCCTGCAAGCAGAACTGAACAGGCTTCCTGAGACCTTCTGGGTAATAAATGAAAGCAGTACAAAAACGTGCTTGCAACATAAGACATACCCAGGACATATTCTGTCATTTAAATGAATCACCACTTAAAATTAGGAAAAATTATTTACAAGCATTAACACTGCTTATGACAGCCTATTTTGGCAGCAAAAAATTTCACAAGGTATGTATTTTAAAACACTGTGCGGCTCTGTCTTATATAGATTCTTCTCTCCCACCCTAGTGCTTGAGTGCCTTCCAGAAGCACATTAAGCAACATGAGTAATGTCTGTCTCATCTTCATTCTTTTACTTCGAGATGAAATATTACATTATTTTTCAAAAGCCACCTGCAAGTTGATGAACTATCATCTTTGCAATGAACATAAAATCTTTAAATTACTGTGAAGACCATGGAAAAATTCAACCTTTGATGAAGCAAGTACAGTTTCTCTTGATATAACTGGACAAGTGCCCATTTATGCCAGGACACAGTTTCTGTACATAAGCATCACAAAGCAGAATACCTTCTTGATGTATGGAAGATTTGTGGACTAAAAAAACAAGTGATCCTTCACAGCAACATTAATTTTGCTGGATGGGAGTTGATTGAGAATTTTTTTAATTAGTATGACATGGGAGATCTCTTTCTGGAGCTAAAAGGTATCCAATTTTGTAGTTGTTGCTGCTTTATTATCCTGATCCTGCATAGGGTTACTGATGCAGATAACTCCCTTAAACTATCTTTCGTATCAAAGCGTACAGAAGACTAACGGTCTAACTTGTAAATGGCGTAATAACTTACTCTAAGCAATATCTCTCAAAGACTAGAGACTTATGAGAAGACTGAAATGTAAATGTACTGCTATTTAGAGGACATTAGCTTTCCTACAAAATGCATAGGTATGGTGTCACGTTTGGACTTGCGTGAATTTTAAGCTTGTGGAATTACTGATAACATTTGTACCACGGTATAAATTAAGATTGTGACCACATGGTACTACATGCAGAACAGGTACAGATGTAGAATAAATGTCTACCCTTCCCTGAAAAGTTTGATTGGCTTCCAACAAACGGACTGTGAGATTGCTAAATAATACCACTGCACAAAGGAATAATAGGCCAGCAAACCCAGACAAGAGAAGCTGTCTGCAAACAGTTAGGCTTTGCTGTGACTAACTTATGCAATGATGTGATCTTTTAAGATAAATAGTGGGATTCCCAGTATAGCTATGGATTGGGTGGAGCCAGCATGTGAATTGCTTACTGCAGCCCCCCAGCATACAGAGCCTTATAGGAAAGAAGCCGAGGGGATCCACTGCTTTTGTGACTGTCTTTCCCAGTTGTCATTCAGCTGTAGTGATCTGAAAGCCTGGCTTCATCCTTAAAACAAATTTTACTTTGAGCTCCATGTTATCTGCCATCTTTTTGTCTTTCCAATTGTGTGACTGGAGATCTAGATGTATTTAGCAGTGCAGCTAGTATGCATTATTGAAGAAGAAATGCTGAATGCATAAAATTGTAATCAGGATGATTCAGACGTCAAGGATAGCACCAGGTCAGGGTTAGGGGTGAAAAACAGTTTTATAGTGCTTTTATCTGAAACAGCTTTGTCAGAATTTGTGGATAATTTGGAAAAACAACAGAGAAGACTGTATGTTGTGGACCTCAAGTTATTCCATTTGGCAACAAAGCATAACGAGGGTTTATTTTTGGTTGTGGATTTTGTGGGTTTGGGGTTTTTTTTTGCTTTTCTCTACATAAACTACTTGGCAAATGCGTATTCTTTTACAGATGGAATTTATTCCATATGAAGAGCTATGGTTTTAATGACAGTTTGGACATTGATACGTTTATTAGAATGTATTTTCCCTTTAATTAATGCTTTGATGTAGCGAGCATGTTCTCAATGTTCTTTGTATACATTTTCATGATAACCCTTTCGCAGTTATCTAGGAGATCAAAGAATGCAGCTCTACAAAATTTCTGCTAAAAAGAAGAGGCTCTTTTCTTACTGAGTCCTTGTAGACTGGTCCACAGTGCTTGGTGGATTCTGCTTTCAGATGACCACAGATACAAATCCTCAAATTTAGTGTAGATTTTTTTCTTACATAGTCTTAATTGCCATCCTGTCTTTAACATTGCAGTGGTTCTGCATTTTTATGAGTTACTGTAGCCACAGAAGGGCCCTATGTTAAAACATTGTTCACATTATAGCATTAGCCAAGACTGTAAGAAGTCAGCATGTAGTTAGCCCATGCAGACATGTCTGTGGGCACCGACCACATATTTAGAACCTGATACCCTAGAGATGGTTGTGTGATGACTACTGCATCAATGAACATAATTTAATTGCAGCAAATATATGTGTTTTGCCAAAGGTGTTGCCAACTCTGCCTTACTCTCTGCAATGCCCCATTTGCAGGCCACAGCACTCATTGAACACTTTTCCAAAGGAGGTTTAAGAAGGTTGACAAGCAGACCCTGTAGGAAGATGGAGTCTTCTGAAAACCGGGAAAAGTTATGCCTGCTTTTGACAGATGTGTTTAAAGAACTACTCTACATGCTGAGCACAGTTCTTGCAAAATCTAAGCATCATATGGCAGTTAAAGGTTATTAACAGAAGAGATGATTATGTATTTCCACTGTATAACGTGGACTCGGTTTCCAGTAAGAACAAATTCCACAAACCAAAATTTAGAAATAGGTTATGGTTTGGGCCTGAGTAGAAAAAAGGCACAGTAGCAGTAAAGTCTGAAATCCTTTCAAAAAACCCGTAAGGTCTGCTGTCCCAAAACCAACAACTAGCACCAACAGGAATTAATAGGCTGGCTGTGACATGACTGGTGGAGTGTTCTAATACTGTTCTTCTGTAGAGTGGCAAATTATTGAAAATACTAACGTTTTCTTAGTATTGCCTGGACACTTAATACTTTTAAGAGGGATTCTGCTCATTTCCACTGAGGTCTCTTTCAAGTTCTCTTCAAGAATATTTGCAAATAAGTTTTCAGATTTATTTTTATGGTATTCATCTACACTGTAAGAAGTTCAGCAAAATGGAACTTATAATTATCTAGCTATTCTAAAATGGTTACATTTTCTGTTAAATCATCATATTAATGACTTTAGTTTTAGCTTAGAAGATTTAGTATACTGGCTATGGAGGATATTGCAAGGGACAGGGATTGCTATGTCCAAATAGTGCATGAAGAAGAAGTGGAACTACCCTCGCTGAAGTTCTTTTAGATCACATTCTTTTCATGTTCAGTGTTGTAGGTTCTACATCTTTCTACTTTGTTAGGAGGAGGTTGTACTCTATTTTTGATTCAGGTTGTACTCTATTTTTCTTTACCTCTAAATAAAGCTATTTCCTGTCCAAATATATGAATTTCACTAGTAAAGTGCTATGGTAACAACATATTAGGACAAACTTTACTAATGGTAACATAAGAATTAAATGAGAAAACCTTTGATGTCTTACTAATATATCCCTTAATACTTGCTTGTTTTTCCTGCAGAATTTTTCCGAGAACTTCTGGAGAATGCAGAAAGATCCTTAAATGACATGTTTGTCCGGACATACGGCATGCTGTACATGCAGAACTCGGAGGTCTTCCAAGACCTCTTTACAGAGCTGAAGCGGTATTACACAGGAGGCAATGTGAACTTGGAGGAAATGCTGAATGATTTCTGGGCTCGGCTGCTGGAAAGGATGTTCCAGCTCATAAACCCCCAGTACCATTTCACTGAGGACTACTTGGAGTGTGTAAGCAAGTACACAGACCAGCTGAAGCCCTTTGGAGATGTACCCAGGAAGCTGAAGGTTCAAGTGACTAGAGCATTCATTGCTGCACGGACCTTTGTTCAGGGGCTGACAGTAGGCAGAGAGGTTGCAAACAGAGTATCCAAGGTAATCTAAAATCAGCGGGTTTTAAGCTTGATTTTTTTTCAAATTTGCTAGACAATTGAAATCTGTTTGTGCACCTTTTTTTTTTTTTTTTAATATGGGAAGGTTGCTTGTTTGATTGTTTTTTTAGGTCTACTGATAGAGCCATCCTAAGATTACAAATAGGGACAACAGTTGGTTTTGTTCCTTCTGGAGGTATTAAGGCAATACTGACTGGAAAGCGTTTCTCTGTGCTTAGGACACAATGACGTCAATATAATAGCATGGTAGTGTTGATCATTAGTAGTTCAAAATAGGCTATGTATATAAAAGATTATGATTATGATCAGAATTTAAATGTTTCGAGCAAATTTATGCTGCTCTTCATTAGGGCAGTACAGCCCTCAACATTCATTCATCATGGATTTTGTTAGAAATGTCTAGTTATGTTTTTTATGAGAAAATAGACGAGTAGTGACACCTCTGGAGCTTAAGCTTTCCCAAAGGACAGTTTGACTCACATTTATTTTAGTTTTAATTATTTGTCTATGCAAATATTTAGGACGATTATAATCCTCAAGGGCTTCACATAATTAAAGCTATGTAAGAAAAAAACACAGACAAAAATAACCCATCTGTGTACCAGAAATGTGCCTAAATTACTTCCTCTTACCCAGTGTTTCAAACTCAGGTAAATTTTGCTGAATTTTTGATCCAACTAGATACTTGTTCTGTGATCTGGCTGTTTCACAGTCCTAGTCTGTACTGTATTTGGATCTTAACTGTATTCTGAATTCTGAAATGGTCTAGTGAGATGGTTCTGCTATGAAATGCCCAGATACTCACTTCTGGACAGTAAATGCACTAACGATTTTGATGTTTGCCCCTTGCAATACTATCCTGCATTTACAAGCCTAAGCCATTCCTCTTCACCAAAAAGACTGGCTCTCTTGCCAGAACGAGAGTTCTACCAGCCAGAAGGAGAGGTAGAACTGATACATTATACAGTAGACTGCAATTAAAGAGCTCAACAAGATGAGGCTTCTAAACTTTTCTTGTCCTGTATGTTGTGATATTTTGCAGTTAGAAATTCAGAAGCCGTGAAGCTGGAGAGGTAGTCAACAAGTGAGAGCCTAATTTTATGCCTTGGAGACTGCATGGGAGGAAAGCGTCATTGTGCACTAAGAAGCTAAGGAATGAAATACATGATCCTGGTTACTCAGCTAGAATTGATGTCTCATCCTCCCAAGTCCCTTCCTGGGCTACAGGGTTGCCTTCCTTTTTTTTCTGGCACTGTCAATTCTTGCAGTCCTTTCTCAACAGTAGCAGAGCATCAGTGTGAAATCGCAGCCCACCTAGGCTAGCTGGGGACAGATATGGCTGGTTTGCCTTTGAGTGTGCAAAATGCATATATCTGCAGCCCCAGATTTCCTCTGAAGAGCGGTCATTTCCCTGTGGGTCAGGTTTTAAGTGGAAGTGCTGAGCTCTGATGTCATTGTTGTCAGCAGGCATTAGGTCTTACTGCATCGACTGGATCAGACTGTAGGAAGTAATTCGTATAATAGATGTGTAATTTGTGAATCCCAAGCAGATGAAGGTGTGAATTGTCTGCTGAGATGTCACTTTCCCTGTGTATGTACATGACTGTACAGAATGTGCGGGTGTCTTCCCTCTCACACACCCAGAAAATGTTTTCACCTCACCTGCTGGGTTTTGAACACATAAGCCCTTTCAAGAATAGGTCTTATCACAAGTGATCCTATGATCCTATAATGAGAACCACTAGCTCTGTAATCATAAAGAGAGCCTTTTTACTGTCACTTGAAGATGATAACAATAGCTCAATAATGCTTCTGTTTTTTTCTTTTAACATGAAAGCAACACTGTCAAATCTTTAAAAGTGCTTAGTAGTTGGTGCAAGATACAGTACAGGTTCTTTGCTTTATATCCATAAATAGCAATACTCTATTAGACTACATGTAGAATACTGTGTTCAGTTTTAGGCCCTTCCCATACAAGAAATTGACAAACCAAAGCGAGTTCAGTAGAGGACACCAGCATGGCCAGGACTGGAGTACTTGCCCTGTGAGGAGAAGCTGTAGGACTGGGGCTTGTTCAGCCTGGAGTAGAGGTGACTTCAGGGGCACCTATCCACAGCTCCTGGTGCCTGTAAGGAGGTCATCAAGGAGATGCAGCAAAGCTCTTCACAGTGGGGCACGTTAGGATATGATGGGCATGAGCTGAAACTGGGGCCAGTTAAGAAGTTAAGACTCCATATAAGGAGAAACTTCACCATGAGGATGCTCAAGCAGTGGATCAGTTGCCCAGAGAGCCTGAACATGCTCTATACGTGGAGGTCTTGATTGTACAAAGCCCTTTGAGATGACCAGGTCATGCTAGTTTGAGTTCAGAGCTGACCCTGCTTTGAGAAGGAGATTTCCTGAGTACCCTTCCAACTCAAACTATCCTATGATCTTGTTAAAAGATTAGTGAAATAAACATTTTTACTTGCAAGACTGACTTTGGTATTAAAATCTCAGTGGCTATATTAATAGCCACAGCAAATAGTAAATGATTGCTGGTTTTAGGGACTTTGTGTCATATGTCAGATGAGGCAGATGCAAAGAACCCCAAGTGACACCAAATGTTCAAAATTAATAAATATCCTGTTGAAAGGTTAGATTACTCTGAGATCCAAGCTTTTATGATCATATCACAACTTTGTACTTTTATACTGACCTAGCTACAATAGAAAATGGAAAATCCTTTTCTTTAAAAATAATTTTAAAAGACTGCAACCATTCCTTAGAGTTAGCACATAATTTTGCAACCAAAAAGAGGCAGGTAAATATTTTTTGTTGCTGTTTTGGATGTCATCCAGATTCAGCATGGATTTCATTTTCATTGTACTCTAATATTAAGAGATACTGTGATGAGAATGCCACATCTGGATAAGTCAAGAGAAATGAAAACATTAGAGGAAATGAAAGGAACGACTGCAGTTCTTTTACAGAAATTTTTGTCCATTATCTGCACTGGCTGGGAACAGGAAGGATCTCTTAGCTGCAACATCACAAGCTAAAAAGATTTTTTGCTTTCTATTTGCAGACCCATTATTTTACTGAACTGCTGCTGTTAAAGGCCACTCATAGAAAAAAGTTGAGCCTACACCTGAAACACCATGAGAGAGAGATTTATTAATGAGAAAGTTGGTAGCAACATTTCCTTTTGGCCTTTAATTTACTTTCTCAGCTTCTTTTGCCCCGTTTCTGTAAAGGAGTTGGTGGGTCACACACTCAGAAGGATTTATTCTCTATTTAATGTCAGGGATGCATCCTTTCTGATTACATTCTCCAGAGAGGGTGTAATGTTGGTTACTGACTGAAAATGATGCAGTCAGAGTATTCCTTGCAAAAACAACAGATATCGCAAACATTTTCCTTTTATAATAGTATTTTGCTATTTGCTTGTATCAGTGAGATTATAATTTGGATAAATCTCATTTAGATAGATGGGGAGGGAGGGCAGTTAGGACATCTTTTCTTTTTGTACTTTTTAAAAATATTATATTTCAATCATAAGCAGACATAGTTGATTCAATCTATCTGAAGATGTGCAATTTTAGTTGAACAGTGTTTTCATAACCTCAAAGTTCAACTGCACTTTTTAATTTTCAGAGATTTAAAAATCCTTTTATTTCTCATACTAATGCATTAAAAATTTCTCAGTCTGTGTTTGCTAAGGGCTCATTAAATCTCCACTCAATGCAGTGTATTTCCACTGGCTTGAGTAGACATCAGCTCACTGAATTCTATATATGCTTTGTAAACCTGCACACACATATGAGCAAAATGTAATTACAGTATTTCTTAAAGTAAGAAAAATGAGAACTATTTATTCATTACAGAAGAATCAGAGAATCCTAGTTGGATATCTCAAGTTGGAAGGGACCCATAAGGATCATAGAGTCCAACTCCTTTCTCCTCACAGAACTACCTAAAACTAAACCGTATGACTAATAGCGTCGTCCAGATGATCCTTGAACTCTGACAGGCTTGGTGCCATGACCCTGGGGAGCCTGCTCCAGTGACCAACCACCCTCTTGGTCAAGAACCATTTCCTAATGTCCAATCTGAACTTCCCCTGACGCAGTTTCGATATATAATATTCAATACATAACATAAGAGCTGCTGTTTTGGGCACAGCAAAGGTTTGCTTAGTTCATTTTTACCTTAGTGCCCAGTAGTTTAAAGGTCAGTACAGGAGTGGAGCTTCTCACCTAGTATACTTTCTTATGCTATAGCTAGTAGATGTTTATGGACTTGTTATATCTCCTGTTTTTCTACTGATTTGTCAGATCCTAAAAACCTGTACAAAAGGCTTTTCTACTTTGTCACCATTTGGTTGAAAAAAATGTGCTATTCTTTTCCTTTCCCCCATAAAAATACAGTATATTTAAGTTTGAAAGTTTTTAAATGCATTTTCTTTTTCTCAACATTTTCCTGGAGGGAAAAAAACAAAACAAAACAAAACAAAACAAAACAAAAAACCACACTACACCAAAAATCCCCAAACAAACCTTCCTGGCCAGTTGTGAATTAGTATTTACTGTTAAACTGGAGATAATACTGAAAATACTTTTGAAGTTGTTGCCAGCTGTGATTTCCAATAATGTGATAGAAAGATGTATGCATATTTTTTGTGTTCATCTTTTACTATGTCTGAGCTCTGGATACTTTACAAGAAAATAATGCTATTTTCTCTGACTCTAAACAAAACATTCTCAGTGATCATAATACTCTCTTTGAGCTGTCACTGAGTGGTGGAAAATGTAAGCAGAAAAATGGGGAGTATAAAGCAATTAAAATTAACAAAATAGAGGGTCTTTATGACTTTCCAGGAGCTTATGATTCCTAAAATGCTTTTCCTGAATATGTTCATAACTGAATTACAATGATTATAAAGCCTGCTGTACTGGAGAATTTTCCTCATTAAATAAGGAAGAGTTCTGGACCAAACACAGCATGTAGAAAGTAGAACTAGTTCCCAAGAAAAGATTAAGACTAAAACTAAGGGTATTTCAAAACATAGTCTAAATCCCTAACTGAATGCAAATTTGCCAAAAATACCATACTAGTTGGTACAACCAATACTGTTTCCCTAACAGGGTGTTATCCCATCAGGATAGCATTCCACCCATAGAAAATTTTTCCTGGAAACATTTTCTTTCCATGTACTTTTAATGTAAAATTATAGAAAACAAGATAAAAAAATGCCACTTTTTTTTTTGGGTGTGTGTTTCACGAGTGTAACGTCTCAAGCCTGACTTGTGCCGATACCATGTTTTAACCTGGCTAAATTCACAGAGAGAACATATGGATTTAGTAGGGGGGGGGGGAAAAAAAAAAAAACAAAAAAACAACAAAAAACCACCCCCAAAACCAACAAAAAACCCCCAACCAAATAATGAAGTATGGCTGGTCGGTCCTATCCAAAAGCACAGTCGTTAGCCAGCTGTCATTTCTCCACTGCTGCTCAAAGCTCTAATTTAATCCCAGTCAGTTTTGGCTCTTGCACTGAATCTGGCTCACTAGGAACAGCAAGTTAATGCAGAGTACTCCTGTTTGCATAAATCTAGGGTTTTAGTTATTTTTTGCTAGTTTTGCTTTTTCTAAGTTTGGTTGTTTTGTGGTTTCTTTATTTTCTGAATTTGGCCACTTTCTTCCCGTTCTATACTGGGCTAAGGCCAGGAAGAATTTTTCTTAGTTTGACTTTGCCTTTCACACTTGCAAATTCATGCTGCCAGCAACCAAATTTTTATACCAGGAGTAAAGTGAAGCTTAACTCAGGGGCATCATTAGGAGTAGTTAGTGATTTTGTTAGTGGGATAAACATCAAAGATTTGTGACCCAGCCACTAAGAACTTATTTCATTAATGCATTTAAATATTAATTATTATTTATTGCTAAATAACAAAGGCTCTTACAATACTTTTCGCACTGTGTGGCATTGGCTATATGTCTCCCTCTTTTTAAACCAATTAAAACCATTCTTCCCTGAATATTATTAAATTATGTTAATATCAGACATCTTATTAGGAACCTGGTGATATATGGGCAAATTGAAACAAATTCAGTAATACAGTTACAAGTTTAAACCCAAGATTAGTAGAGGAAAGCAGTCTCTAGTAGTCGTCCATGGTTACTTCTGCTCACAGAATGCCAGGCTACTGCTTCTCTAATATGCTGAATCAATATTCTTACAAACTCTGGTTTTCATGGTTTATAAATAAACATTCAACAGTTTGTGAGAGACATAAATAAAGGTCGATATTGAATGTCACACTGATTCAGAAAGTAATTATCACGGGGGGCGTGTGGGGGGGGCAGAATATGACAAGCTGATAAGTCAGGTAATTAAAAGCCAAAACGAATGGTACTTTAATGCTGGAAAATGTGATTTGCAGGGTGTGAGAGATAAAGGGCTACGTGTTCTGTATATTTTAACTTCAGTGGCTGAAGAGATTTGGCTTGTAAAAGTCACAGAGGGAAAGGAAATCTTAAAAAGACTATGATTTTCTCTAAACTTTAGTCCTTAGTTCAAATTGTTTTTTTAGGAACAGCCTAGCTGAGCAAGTATAACTTTTACGATTGCTTCTGCGTCTATTGTTTTAAAGTTTTTTTTCATCATTCATTCTTTGAGTTTAGTTGGATTAATATATCTTTCCAAGAACTGCATTGTACCATGTCATGAATGGGCCATATTCTTTTTTCCTCTTCCTGTCCCTTGGTGTTCGTCAGGCCGGGAGGTCCAGAGATTATCCAGCCAGGGGAGTTTTAGGGCTTAGAGATGTCTATGACATAGAAGCAAGAGTGAATGGTAGCTACACTGGAGTGCTTTGTGGGAAGTATCCTTTGAATTGAGGTTCTCCAGCTATGCAGGAAATCTTTCCTCCTTTCTTGGAAAGAAAAGGGACATAAACCAACCTAGTTAATTTGCAGTCATTTCATGGGAAAATAAACCAGATGCCTTCCAGATGTCCCAGACTTACTGCAGGTATTTCCACTTTGTGTGCACTGAGACATCAGATGTCCTAGAAGAGCAGCTCAGGAGAAAAGGCCTCAAATAAAACAGAGACTCCAATAAAAGGAAAACAGAGGTAGGAGGTCTGCAAAAGTTGTGGTCCATGTTCTGTCTGTTACAATTGTCAGATATAATCCAGACTGACCTTTCCATTTCTTAGGTCCTTAAACTTCATTCAGCTAGCTTTGTATTGACCTTAATAATCTGAGTTTAACTGAGTCATACTGCTCAGTAAGACATTCAGTCTTGCTCAGTATTCCTTAAGCGGGTCTACCAACCTCGTTTATTACTCACTATGTACTACTTCACAGCTCCAAATTTGCAGTAGTCCTGTCTTCCCAGATTCTTTGCATTATTCATAAGTGAAGATCTTCTGACACACTGTTTACAGTGCTTTTGCTCAGTTTTGGCTCTTTTTAAAATGCCTATGGCACAGAAAATACCATTTAGTTCAACTTCTACCTGTACATTGAGAACCAAAATGAAAGTATTTTAGTTTAACAGTGTCATTGAACACTTTCATGACACATTAGAAAAATAATTATGCAAATAAAGGTTTTCTTTAGGATTGCTGTAAAGCACAATTTACATACATTCTTTCAAAGTCTTCATACCAATTTTATTTCCCACCTATAAATGATGTTGATATGGCACCTGCAGAAGCTATGTAAATGTGGAATTTTTCTGAGGAATTCCTAGAAAAAAGGGTGTATCCTAATACATATCATGATACACAGACAAGTCATGATAAAAATAATGGTGAAGAAGCATATCTCACCTAGGAGCTTGCTGACCCTGCTAGATTTAGACCTCTGTAATTAATCTTACAGCAGATTTTGTATTTTTGCTGTTTTAGCACAGGAGAGTAAAAAAAAAAAAAAAAAAAAATCAGAAGAATCAAATGGAAATAGGAAGGAGAATAAAAAGTCTGAAGGTTAAGCAATGCAAGGAGATCTATATCATCTTGCAACATGCTGACTTCTTAGAATGACTCTTTTTACAGATTGTGTTCATCCTATTTTGAAGGCAGCCTATGGAAGCGCTGTTTTCCAGTCACGATTTGATAAAAGCAATTCATCTTATTTCTCATGTGAGCCAGAAGCACAAAAACTAATAGATTCTTCTGCCTTCAGGTTTCTACAAAAAAACGTTAGGAAAGGAAATATCTGATTTACCTAAAACTCATCAGGAATACTAACTAGAACTTAAATGCATATCTGCTTAAGTGTTATAGTCAACAAACTCATCAGCAACACATTGAAAAAGTCAAATTTCTTTGAGACTTTAAAATAATGAAGTCTGAAATCAACTATATGGATCTAAGTTCAATTCTCAGTTATTCAGGGGTCAGTGACAGTTGGCTTCATTGTCTGCTTAAGTCTTGCATCTCAAAATATATCTCAAACAAAAGTTAGTTGGTATGAACATAGCAATAAAAAATGAAGCATTTCATTGTCAGGAAAATAACAGTTATGGTCATCTGTGAAATTTTAAACTTATCCCCATCCTCCTTCCCCATCCTCCAGTGTCTGTTTCTTATGGGAGATTTTTATGCCACAAGCTTGAGATTTTTCTGTACTATTTTGTGAAGAGAAAATCACTTTTGTTCAGTTCACATGTCTAAGGCTATCATTGCTCTTCTTTTTCTCCTTTCCTCCTTCTCTTTTTGTATTTTTTTTTTTTAAAGCCCTTAGGAAGAATTAATTTCTTGAGTAAAACTAAATGTAACAGTCAATATAAATAGTGGAAAAGTAGAGTTTTGAATAAGACTAGGAGGATTTAGTTGACCTCAGCTATACACATCTGTCACCATTACATGGCCAAGAACAGAAACTCAGTGTACAGAGAGAGGATTTAAATACAAGGTATGCCTGTTTGTCCTTCATAATGGTTTGCCATCATTTGGCAGCCGGCTTACAAGATTTTGCCTTTCCCCAACACCTCAGTGCAATTTTAGCCTGTGAACAACTTCCCCATTCTTGAAAATGGCTTTGCTTTTAAAACTGCCAGAGATGTTTTATGTTCAAGTCTGTCCCAGTACTGTGCAAGTCTGACTTCTGGTCTTTGATTTCACAAGTTTTATCAATTTTGCATGAGCGCATCACTGGAGAAATTACTGGATTTATTCAGGACGCATGTACAGACTCCACACTTTGCCCCCACTTACGTGATTTTCAGTATTGCCAAGCAACAGAATTGCATCTGCACTTGCTTTTTGTACTTTTCATCCCATGATTCTTTCATTCATGCCCGCATGCTGGCATTATCCATGAGTGCAAAAGCTAGTGTGTATATGGCAATATCTGGCAAGCTGACAAAACTAAGCAGGGCTAGTATGCTTAATTTGCATTTCCTGAGTAAGTGCTCTGCATGCTCAGTTGTCATGCCAAAGCATCAGTGGTTCTCTCCACAACAGAAGACACTGATTTACTTATTCTATTTCAAATGAAGGTTTTATGCATCCAGTCAGTAGGGAGAAACCTGAGCTACCAAAGATATGGATCTGAATCTCACAAAAGTAGCCCTGAGCATTGAAGTACAAGAAAGAGAGGAATTACAAACTACATTCTTCAGCAATTTGCTGGCTCAACAGTATTGCCACTCACTGTGTTGTTATGGCACACTGTGGCAGATGTTATGAACTCTGTTCTTGAGACATAATGCAAAACAAGTGACTGCATATGGATCTAAGCACGTGGTCTTCTCTGTCTGGGGAATGCAATAATTGACCAACTTTGGTCTGTAGCATCTAAGCTGTGTGAACTCAGACCAGCTCAGGCCTAGGAGCTGTGGAAACATATAAGGAAAAGCTTCTCAGCTTAAACACTGTCTTCTTTTAACTCTATGGTCTTCAGTGTTGACAGAACAGGGAATTACGTCGGAGCAAGTCTGACCTAATTCTCACCCATATGGATGTGGCCCACTCTCCCCTTTCAATATGCCAGAAACCAAACCCATATTAGATTACAAGCTCCTCCTTGTGAATTCCACACCCCAAAATGGTAGCCTTTTGCCATGTTTGCAATTTTCCCTATCAGATTCCTATGCTCTTTTCAGATGTCCACAATGCCTTTTATACTTGCCTATTTCCCAGTGGAAGAGGAAACTGTTAAAGGCATTATGCATCTAATTTCTTCAGGCTAGATCTATTATTTTATTGGTTTTGGCTTTATCTTATTATATTAATATTGGAGTGCCAGTCAATTCATTGTTTATTTGAAGCAACACTACTGTGCAAAGGATAGACTGAACAAAAAAAAAGCAGTTTACTTCCAATCTGAGTGTTAGTTTTGAATTTACACTGACATTTTATATGGATAAGTGATGACTATTTCAACAGTTAGTTTGAAATCCAGCACAGAGAAAGCTCAAGGCACACTGTGGCCTTTATTCCTGGACATCTTCAGGTAAATTTCAAGGGAGCAACCTGCTACTCCATAAAGTATAGGAATACAGAACTGAAAGATGTTCAGAAAGCTCCCGGCAACTTACCCATTCTGGCAACCAATCCTTCATGCCTTAGATGTAGTTTTGTAGGAAAGATAAGCACCTGTGTATCTTTCATCATCACACATCTGTTTGTAAAGAACAGTGCACATCTGCTTTTCAAGACAAACATAGAGAAAACAAACCACAAGACAAACTGCTGTCAGAGACTTCTACACTGATCCTTAAGTCTTTGGGGGAGCCCTCAGGATGTTTCCTGGCCATAAGTATGAGTTTAAAGAAATCTCTTAATTCAATACAACTTTTTTATTGTTACATAATTCATTGTATGTAATGTTCAGTATTTAAAAGTAAAAGAGAAGGTACCAACTGGAAATGAATGCAAGTCAGGTTTTCACTTAAATCAGAATTAAAATTTTGGGTGAAGAAAGTTTGCAAATTATTTTATGCTTTGGAGTCTCCAAAGCTAACAGAGCAAGCTGTCTGCCAGTCTCTACTACTATACTCTTACTTTTTCTTCCATTTTATTTTACAGTCTTATATATATAGCTACAGGAATATTTTAGAAGTGTCAAAAATGTGAAAAAATAATTTATACAATAATGTTTATTAAAATTTTAAAAAGGGGTGAGGGGAGCAGGACAGGTAAAAGCTGAGCGTGAAATGGCTCCACTGTCTGATTTTTACCCTGCCCCAAGAAAGCATCTTATGTCCATATCTTATTTTCAGTCTGACCACCCAAACTGTTTCTGAGATAAATGTCTTCCATACTTAGCCTGGTACTGAAGCACTGTGAATGTACTTATAGCAGTACAGTGCATATTTTATATGTAAAGATCGATTTTCCATTTAAGATTCAGTCCATGCCTCCCTCTCCCTCCTCCCACTTTCCCTCCTGAATCAGTAAAAAGTACCATAACCATTGACTTCAATCGGAACTTGATTAGGGTCTGATTGTTCTGATCTGTATAAAATCAGGTAGAAAACAAAGTTTATTAAGGCAAAGGCCTTACAGGGAGACTGAAGAACTTACTGATGGAAACTTACTGCTGAGGAAATTTGTGTGGAATAACAGGTCAAGAAATGATTATTTAAAGGCATAAAAACAGAACTACAAGTTAACATAGGTAAAGTGTTTATAGTCTATCAGTATATGTAGTTAAATTCACATGAAATCATCATCAGGGAAATTTCACCCATGTGATTTAGTTTAAATGTACTGTAAAAGTTTAATATGTTTCCAAAGTGTATAGCATCACCTGCCACCAGAGATGTGTTCCAAGCTGGGGAGCACAGTGTTCACAGTCCCTAAGGGCAATTCTTGTGGCAACTAGTTACAAATAGAAAAGCGGAAAAGATTCAATACATGGAGAAGAACATGGACAAAATTCACTTCATCAACTGACTTGCTAAATCCTTGCTTACTCTAGTGAGTGAACTGGCTGCAAGGGTTTGTTTGCTACCTAAGGATTGGTACAGGCACAACATGTATACAAAGCACTGAAATGAGTATATCTATGAAAGTGGATTGAGATCTATCACTTGCTTTTTATCCAGCAATTATTTATTTGTAAGCAAGTTTTTTCTCTAAATGTTCTCTAAGCCATTTTTTTGACAACTAGCTATAGAGTGACAACACAAAACACTATTCAGAAGATGTGTTGGAAGAGAAAGCTCTGCTAGAGACTGAACTTCTTAAAGTTTTGAACATTTCTCTTTTATCATCCCATCTGCAGAGATTCAGTGCTACAAGGACATTCCCTTAGGCAATATCAATATAGTGTGGAGGTTTATGAGCCAAGATACACATCAAAAAGAATTTTAATAAGCCTTGACGGATATATTGCATTAATAGTGCTGATGTAGTGAGGTAGGACCTACGCAGTGGGGTGTGTAAAGCACTAAGGTGTTCTTACTGCTGGCTAAGATATGACACAGAACAGACTGTCACTTGGAAGAAAGAAATGTGTTAACTAAATATATTGAATTATTTTATTTTTTCATGCTCAAAATTCTTTTCCTGATCGCCATGTATGCTCCTTAATAGGAGGAGTAAGTGCCTATCATGGAAAGACTAGATCTCTATAAAATGAGTGAGCTTACTGCCTAATCAATTGATGATCCATTGCAACACTTTTTTCTCTTGTCCTCTCTTCAGACTCATGTATTCGCGTGTGTGCGCACACACAGAGACGCAGGTTCACAGAGTTGACATGTTGGCAAGTCAAGTATTGGGAGAATTCATAGTGTTACATGAGAGGTGAATTGGACTATCTTCCTTTATGCAAATTAATAGCTATTGAGGTTCACTCACCTGAATATATTTCAGCATACAAATAGAAGGAAAGGAAGGTTCACTCACCTGTGTTTATGCTCAAATATATTTCAGCATACAAATAGAAGGAAAGGACTAGAGTATGTATGTGCATATGCACGCACAATCTAACTGAGGGTAATAGCACACAAATTTTGCCATTTGAGCTTGTGAAGACTACATGTTGCTATCATCCGATGGATATTTATTGCACTATGTGAAATGTTGAGATATATATATATACACATAGATGCCAGGAAAGCACTCTTTGGTCCAGTATCTTGGAAGGCAATTTTAATACAGAGGGAAACATTCAGTCAACAAGTACAGAAAATTACTTTAGGTTTTCCATACCATTTAGATTTAACTTCTGTAGCTTTAGTTTTGTCTTTTTGGATCAGAACTGAAGCAATGCTGAGACACACATTTTCTTGCTCATTTTTATCACTGAGTAAGAACTCTAGTCTGCTATGCTGTCAAGTTGACATCCTTTAAAAAGAGAGAGAATAAACAAAAGCCTTCTAATGGAGCCATTTTTCTCTATTATGCTTTTGCCTACATGTATTTGCAGCATGATCCAAAAAGCATCAGAACTAAAATGTTTTCTAAATGCTCTAAGATACTCAGATATAATGCTATGTTTAATGTGAAAGTGGCAAATGGACAGGTGTGAGAAGAAGAGTTTTGGCAGATAAAAATGCTCAGAAATGTGTTTATTAGCAAGAAAAGTTAAGCACTTATAGTGCAGAGAATATTAAATGAGTTGAGAAGTTGCTAAGAAGCAGCATGGTTGATGTGGAAAAAGAGGAAAGGTGTTCTTGGAAGCTAAAATCAAGAGTGATGTTTAATAACAAGAAAATTATATTGCCTAGGATAGGCACTTATCTGAGGCAACTAAGTTAAAAATAGAGTGACCTGATGCTGTTTCTACAATCCCTGGAGAAAAATAGGCACCTCTAGGAGGAATTCACATCTTGTGCAGGTTGAATCATGTTCTAGAACTGACAGTCTCCAGAGAAGGAGAGGGAACAGAGAAAACCACTAGTGGCTTTTCCAGGCATGTCCCAGCCTATAACTAGTCCAAGGTAAAACTGCTTGATGATGTGGACATTCCATGAACTTAATGAAACTTCCTCTACACCCAATGATGGGAATTACCTAAGGAGTTCTTACCAGCATTTGTAGTAAAATTTTTACATTCTTTTCTTTCCTTTTCACTCAACTGCAGAAAACACACCTGTGCATTTTGCTTCTTTTTTTTTTTTTAATGAACTTCTAGTTCACATTTTTAAATGACTCCTTAACTTAATATTTATTTATCAGGGTTAGGATTTCATAAGAGAAGACAAGAATAGTGATGATGCACTCCTTAGGAACCCAGAAGGTTACTTTTTGCTTTCCAGATAGATCTATATTAGTTATTTCTTACAAAAAATTAAGTCTGATTAAACTCATAGTTATAGTTTCTTGTTGCATAAACTGTATTCATCCAAGTATACAATATCTCAGTGATCAAAAGCTAATTTTGCGGGTGATAGATAAAGATTAAAATAAAACAGAATCAACCTTTATTTCCTTTATATGTAAAATGCGAAGCTTCATAATTCATTTTCCTGAAGTCAGACTATAAAAAGTGAGGCTGCTGTTGAATTGAAATGGAAAATGTCCTCTTTAATCTATTTCTTCAGGTGTGTGTAGATTATTCATTATTAGAATGAGGAGACTTTGTAAATTAAAGAACAGTTTGACATGACAAAAGAGGAGAGGAAGTCTCTGGTTTATAGAGTTCAGCTGCTATGTATACTTAGAATAGAATTACAATTTTATTTTCTTAGCAATCATTAGGGAAAAGAACATTTAAATCAGTGAAATTACAACATAACTGCAAATGTAATAGGTAAGAAACTTAGAGCTGTTGGTTAGTACCTTCTGGGACAAGAAATGCCTGATTATAGAAATTTCAGTTTGCCTGTTTGGATTTTTGTCAGCATTAGTATTATCAACTTACTCTTTTCCCAAGATACTAATCTATATCCCAATGCAACTAGTTTTGTTCTGATTGTTGTCAAAGGTATTTCTGGCTTTTTTGGCACAAGGTAAAGGTGAAGATTTTTGAGCAGTTGCCTCAAATGAAATGGTGATCAGAGAGCAAAAAGAAGGGGATAAATGTGAAAATCTCACTTCCCTGTCCCTTTACTGTGAGTGAATTGGGTCAGTAATAGATATTGGCAGGTATTAGGCAAAAAGCATCCAAGAACTGCTCGTTTCAATATTCAAACAGGAGGGTTTGCTGCTGGTAGGAACGGGAAACAGGTGTAATTTCAGGAGAATAATGCTGAGCTATTTGTAAAAGAGGTTTTTTTTCTGAGTGTCAGTTTATTTAAAGTAAATATCCCTACAAAAAAAAAAAAAAAAAAAAAAAGTGCAGATAAATGTGTTACTTGAATATCAATACAGTTCTATCTTGGTATTTTGTAGTTCCCAGATAGTTATGTTCCATTTAATCACGTAGTATTTTGAGTATTATTAATTTGGAGAAGGGGAGTGGTTGAGGGTTAGCCTATGACCATAACTTTCACTGGGGTTTGGTGGGTTTTTTGGTTTTGTTTTTTGTTTTTCTTTTTCAGAGTTGATATATTGCTGGGTTTTCCCTTTTTGTTACAGAGCATGAAATGAACTTGGCAAAGGAGTTAGTGCCTCAATAAATACGAACAGCCATTTTCGTGATTTGCCTGAGCATTTTCAATGCTTTCAGCTCAAAGCATGTGGTTTAGCTAATGAGAGAATTGACTTCAGATTGTTCCATAGATTATATTCTGGTGTAGTCAGAAAGGTATAAACTGATTTACTGTGAGAGAAATCTCTTTTCTCTCAGGAAGCTGTGGAGATGGTAGATTGAGTAATTTCAGCCCCCTTTTCACGAGGTTCAAAGGGGAGCTGTAGCTGGAAGTCACAGCCTACACTAGCCTGGCCATACTGCAAGACAGAAAGAGCTGTTTGATCATGAATTCTTTTCTCTGCACCCTTATCAGTCACCCTACTTCACCATGTGGTGGACTTAAGAGCACTTAAAAAAAAAAAAAAAAAAATCAGTCTGATACTATATATGTCCAGTAATACAGTTTCAACCATGTACTCCAGAGACTCAAATGTTACGAGTTTTATACTCTTTACACAAATTTTAGTGTATATTTCTCATCAGAAGAAAGAGTCATCTCAGAAGCCTTACTAAACTAAGAAGTTAAGAATTGTACATGAAAGCTGACCTTTACTGACTTATTTATTTTTATAGAGATTTATTCAGAATCACTTTTCTCTGAACATGGAGGCCCCTTGGGTCAGCTCAGCTAGCCTGGTTCATTAAGCAAAAGAGTGTTACTTTCTTCAACAGAATTTCAGATGATCCTAACTTTAGATTAACCAGGCTATCTAGGTTTAGAGTGTATTTGCCATAGGCTTCTTCAATAAACAATGAAAAGAGATCAACACCTCCCGAAAGCAGTTCCCATGACCAGTCATGCAAATTGACCTCAGGATGTTGCTGTCTTTCTTTACCAACTGTAGAGGAGAAAATAACTCTTAAAAGTAATATTTTCTTCCTTTAGATTCTTTGGTTATGTGCACAACATTAGGTGTCAATATTAATATGCAATATAGTATTTTGTAACTATTAAGTTAGAGATTATTACAGTTTTATCATGGATTCTTACATTTAGCTACTCTTCTTAATTAAATAACCTAAATACAATTGTTAACGACATTTTGTTCAGTATTTATTAGTTAATCATTGCAGAAATTATTTCTGAAATGAGAACAGACCAAGATAATGATTTTCTGTAGAAATCAGCTGGTTTAAAGGGAATAAATACACAATTTTAATGCAGTGTTCTGATGTATTAGCAGAGTTGACTGAATAATAAAAAATAGATTGTTGAGTATGTTTGAGTAAAAGTACACCAATTTTACTTTGTTGGAAGGAAAATATTGAATTATGAAAATGCTTTGAAATCCTTAGTTTTATAAATTGTCGGTGAATTAAGCTCAGTATTTATGTGAGGAACCTGCTGTTAGTTGGTCAGCAGCTGAAGAATTTTTATTTTCAATAGAGGAATGTAAATACATCTCTAACTAGTGGGGCATACAATTATCCAATTATAATACAATTCTGTAAATAAGCCAATGATAAACATAATTTCTTAAATTCTGGTATACAAATGCTATTTATTGGATCAACAGCTGCAGGAAAGTCATGAAATGGAGCAAACTCAAGACATGGGTATATGCAGTACTACTGCAGTACCTCACTTTGTTGGTCACAATGTAAGTGCTTAGATTTTATTCATCTTTTTACTTCTGACTTTTGATGTATTCATGGTTAACATTCTGCAATTAGCACAGAGGTCTCTGTAGCACTTACATTAAAAGCATAACATTAGCATGAGTGTTAAATATCCTGGGAATACAGTTCGTGTCTGTACAACTTAAGAATTTATATTGCTGGAAAGTTTTTTAAAACACAACTTTAAAGAGTTATATAAAAAGTTACGTAAGTACATAAGAGGATAGAAAACTTTGGTTGGTAGAAAAAGTCATGACCAACAGGAACTGGAAATGTGACTAAGGTGTACCTATTGAAGTTGCTTTTTTGATACCTAGTATCTCATAATCAGTAACAGCATGTGCTTGGACTAACTCAGTTTTCTCAAGGCAAATGTAATATGGGAATCCTGGGCTCTGTTACTCTAGCTTATCAGTGGTTCAGACAGTTTTCTCCAATAAATGGATGTTGTATGTGTGCTTGGAAATTGTAGCCTTTGCTGCATATGCTGGACACCTGTGTTCTTCATGGGCTGCCCAGGGTACCTACAGCAATTCAACCTCTCTCTGGCAGAGTCAAGTGCCTGAAATGACCACGTCATCCTCTCTTCTATTGTTCGTGTATCTCATTTTGGCTTGGGCATTTGGCATGGGCATGCCACTCTCTCAGAAAACAATGTTCTTCATGCAGATGGGATGGCCTTGGCAGGGCAATACTCTCCTCACCTCAAACCACAGTTGACTGGCAGCTGTGTCCTGGAAAACTGGCATATTACCTTGCAAGGGGCATATTGCCATCCGTAGACAGTCAGGAACCTCAGCAGCAAAATGATCACAAATGAATATCAGCTGTTAACGTTCAAGAACTGATTCCAAGTCATTGGGGTTGGCTAGAAACATGAAGTCTTTATTCTCTTTATTGCTAAATGCAGAAGTCTCTATTGCACACAGCCTGCTGTCTTTCACATGAATAAATCTGGATTAAAGAATAATTCTCCTTACAATATCTACAGCACAGATTTTTGTGCTCTTTCATGAATATACGGAGATACACAGTTTTCAGGAATATTTTGAATTGAAAAATGAGAAAATACTTTAAACATGTTTGGCTTTGATGTCTTATCTTACCTGTGCTTCTGGTGGTCAGTGGTGAATTAGACTGTTATCAGGGTTAATAAATGAATGTTTCATACCACAGTCTGTTCAGAACAAAAGATAGGAAAGAAATTAATGATCTGAGTCCTGTCCATAGTCATAGGTGCAGACCATACCTTCTTAATCAGGAAATCCCACAATGCAATAAAATAATGCAATAAAAAGCATATGTCAAGCAAACTTAGCTGCCATTTTAAAATGTGATTTTGATGAGAAAAAAAATGTCTGTAGCCATTTTGAATTCATTATTCTTCACAGATTTATATTTAGTCCATTTTAGCAGATTTTTTTTTTTTTTTTTTAATAGAAGGATCTTTGAATTAGTAAACCTGAATGTTAAAATAGGCTCAGTTTGGCTCTTATGAAGATTCACTGAACCAGGGTACCTACATAGTTCTGTTTTGTCTCCAGCTAGAAGCGACATTTGTAATGAGGAGCAGGATGCTGCACTGAACGGTTGTGGGGACCTAGAAGTAAGAACAAGATTTAATTAATTCTCACATAATTTTATGCAGTTTATAGTGCTAAGAAGAGTGAAAAATACTAGTCTTTGATTTTTCTTACCAGACAAATATGATACTGGATGCATGTATCTGGCTAGAATTTTAATAGCACAATGACATTTTTGCATACTGTATTCTCAGACTGGAAATGAATTTTGATTTATCACGTAGTTTTTAGGGCAATTTTATCTGACCTTTTCTAAATACTACTTCCATTTATCCCTGGGCAGCTGACAAAGGCTTTTTTCTTGGTGACATGGTATTTGTTACAAAAATATGAAAGTCAAGGTTGGTTTTAAATTGCTGCCCTCACACATTTAGTTGTATTTGGATAAATTTTAGTCAGCCTTAGCTTTGTTAAGCAGACTAATGAACCACCCCCCCAAAAATTTGTTCCAATATTGTTGGAACATTTTAATTGGCTCTCTAACACTTTTCCCAGTTGCTTTTAGCCAGTCAGCCCCAGCTACAAGGATAAGACAAAGAGATAGGGACTGAACCTTGGGTTCAGGGTGAAGTGACACAGATTAACTCACATTTGCATACCTCTGTCATTATGTAGAGTGAACGGTGCCTTCCACATTCACGCACAAACTAAATTTCTTTTTTCTAACTGAGATGAGTAAGCTTGCGTCCTGGAAAAAAAGGGGGGTGTTATGTGCTGGTTTTCAGCACCTCTCCCTCCTTTCACAGGAAAGTGTGTTATCATGATCATCGTGTCAAGTTTCAGCTGGGCTCTGTGTTGTAATTGCCAGTGAGTAGTGGTACATGATAAGCTGGCTGCCAACTGGGCTGAGAAAACTCACAGCAGGGTGGGCAAGTACATAAGAACCCCCTGTGGGAGGACATATCCAAAACACGGCTCTGGTCCAGCCGCTCTGCGGATCTCTGGAGCGCAGTCTCTGCAGCTGCAGGTTTCTCACAAACACAGTGCAAACAGTATGAAACCTTTGGATGTTCCAGCAAGTGACAAATTTACAGAAGCGAAAGAGTATGCTGTCAGCACTTTGCTCACAGCCCATGGTAAGGTTGTGAGAATTCAGCCTGAAAAAATGTAGAACTGGCATTTTTTTTAAATAACTGGAATGTCAGTAGGTGGAGGCATCCAAGCTTATGCCCCAATGTTTTATAAAGTGAACCCATATTACTAAGCCAACAAGGTGAACTCGCTATGAGAATTAGCATTCACTGCTTGCCAAGTTTTCCAGGCCTTTGTTTCGGGGAGTGGAGATGGTGATAATCACAGGGAGGGGGCTGTGCACCCAAGATGATGTAGGAGTGATATTGTGTGTGGGTACCTATTCCACATACTAATGGGAAGGTTAAACTTTCTCTGCTCCCATCGTGATAAATCCACGTCTGTCTGGGACACTGAGACACTCCTCCAAGGGAGATGTCACATCTATGAATAAGTATGGGGACATTTTAAAGTGAATTAGAATTTGGCTTTATGGTGTTTTCCACACAATCCTTACACAAAAAGGATTATAGTTGACAATTATTTTATCTTTTAAAGAGAGATATGAGATTTTACGTATGTTTCTTGATCCACTGTGTAGATGGAAATGCTGTTACTATGAGTTTACAAGACCTCTAAGACTGACTAACTGCAGATAAAATAGTAATATGAGAGACATCCTGTTAAGAACAAAGAAACTATAAAATTATCTAGATGCAGCTGCATCTCAGAACTACTTCATATGCTGGCTGTTAAGCATCTTGCAAATGCTATTGACTCCTCCTGAATGCAGTTCTTGTTAACTGTACACTATTCCTATTTGTATGCCGTGCCTATGTAAATTTCTTTTTATAAGGGTTTTTTTTCCCTGGCAAATTGGACTTATATACAAGAGATCTTGATGATGCTATGATTCATAGGAAGAACCAATATATTACACACTGAGAGGCATGACAATCAGTGCAAAACAGTATTATGAATCCCAGGTGGAAGTCTGAAACCTTCTTATAGCTTAAAGGAAACAGAACATTATTTCTGACCTGGCAGAAGTTATACTCAGCTTTAAATTTGAGGTACTAATTCAAAACTAAGAACATCACTTGAATACTTTTCTAAATCAGAGCCATGAGCTCCACAAATAAAATGTTAATATGAATATTGAATTTGCAGAAATGTATTTTTCTCTTTTTAAAGTGAGCAAGGTTTTTTATTGCTTTCATACAGTGGTTTTGGAATGTTTAGCCACTCTTCATCAGAAAACATGTAGTAATAATATGCATTTTTTCTACAATCAGTGATTCATGGCTTCTAGCATACCAGTACAAGATTATATCCGTATCAGAATTAATGTTAAATAATTACTGCTGAGAGAGTACTGTCATGTTCATTCTTATGGCAGCATTAGTAGAGATTAAAGCTAAATTGTACTTAATTGAAGATTTTTTTTAAAGAAAAATGAAATAAGATTGCTAAGACTAAATCTTTCCTATTTAAAATACAACAATGGTTCTTTTTGAGACTAATATGCTCTGGAATTGGGACTAATACAGTATTTACAATAAACTGCTTGAAAAAACAGATGAATTATGTAGACAGATGTTTTGCAAAAAATAAATTATTCTGGTTTTTGAGAGAAGTCTGAAAGTCTCTCATGCAAGTTGTTACTCTTTCATTGCAATCACTAGTTTAAAATTCACTCTTGCAAATTACATAGGTGCCATTAAGTCTGAGTTTTAAAAGCAACTAGACATTTGGAGAGTTCTGTCCCAGACACCACAGAAGTGGGATTCCCTGAATTCTGAAACTACTCATCAGTTTCTAAAAATTTGGCCTCTGAAATGTTCATTGTCTGGGCATCTAGATCCCCTAATTACTTTTCAACATATTGGTTTAATGTTTAGTAGAAAGCAGACACCACAGAAATTGAGACATACATGATTTTTTTTCCAGAATATGTAAATCTTACTTCAGGAAACTCCAGGCTATCTAGAATTCAGGCATGCCTAGACTTCTGATCTTTGTTTGTTTCGTTAGGCTTTGCGAGCTGACCTAATAGTTTTGGGAAGTTCTCTTTCTCCTTATTTTGAAAGCATTTTCATGTTTACACATAACAATCTCAGAGCTGCTTTTTTTTTTTTTTTAATTTTATTTTTTTTCCAGAGCAGTTTGGTAGCATGAGCACCAGGTTGGGGTGTTCTGAGAACTAGCAGCTTGGTAATTAGAGAGGGAGGATCTTAGAATAAAGCTTGCTTCTACTGATTTTTCCTTTCTGGCTTGTTCTTCTTCTTTGTTTTATTTCTCCTACATCAACTCAAGCTAAAAACGTTGAAATATTATTGATTAATTATGAATTTTTCTATCTGTAAAAAATGGGCTAGTACCCTTAGAAGAAGAGAGTCAGATATCTCTACAGTAGAAAGTTTATGACACCACAGGTATAGTGCTAGAAACATGGCTTTTAAAACTGTTATCTCTAAAATAATGTATCTAGTTCAGTCTGAAAAATATTTGGCCACCGCCTTTTTTGGATTGAAAAGATGTTCGCAGAGTCCATGTGTCAACAGTCCAAGAAATATATTGAAACAGTGATGAAGACTTAGAGGAATGTCATAACAATATTCAGAAGTAATTAATATATAACCCATAGGAAGAGACTGAAGGAGTTAATTCTATTTCTTTAAGAAAAAAAAATGGTGTAAAAGGTGATTTAATCATGGCTTTTACACACATATGTGTGGAACAGGAGTTTGATGATCAGAGGCTTGCTTTTCATTACTAAGATACATGAAGATCCTCTGGCTGGAAGCTGAAAGTAGGCAAATTCAGGATCTATTCAGTATACACATTTTTAATTGTGAGGGTAATTATCCATAGAAACAGCTATTCAAAGGTTATGATGGCCTCCCTAACACTTGAAATTTTGAATATTAAATTGGATATTTTTTGAAATAACTTTTTCAAGAAGCTCTGCTGTGTTTTTAACCTAGTTATTTGACTCAAAATAGGAATTCATTCCAAGAAGACTTATTGGCTGTATTTTGCTAGTCTTTAAAACAGATGACTGCAAAGGCCCTTTCTGTGTTTAAAATGCTATCAATAAAAAGAGAGAACTGAACAGAATTAATTTAATAAGCCTATGTGAAAACTTAGCCTGACCACACTCATTCACTGAATATTATGGCTGCACTTTGAGCACCCAGATAAAATGGCACAGAGTAGTTTTGGTGAGGGAGACTTGTTTTGAAGTAAATTTTTTAGTATTTTGAGCCTTTGCTCAAGGGAACTAAAAGACCCTCACAGAATAATTTAGCAGTCAGTAATTTAGAAGTTATGTGACCTATGTGAGCTGCCTGATATTATTGTTAATGCTGATAATAATCTGTGATTTTATGATATGTATAAGCCCTCAGTCCTAGACTACAGACCCTATGTGCTGGGTGCTATACAAATGCAGATTTTCCTTTCACAAACTGTGTGTGTGAAGGGACAAATGTCCATCTTGCTTTGTCCACATAAATATACCAGGATAAACCAAGCCACTGCAAAGCAAAACCTATACCTCATTTCTAATACAGGGAGATTGTTTCTCATCCAGGCAAAGTGGATTTTATCAGCTGTGTCCAGAGCCCATGAAAGAGAAAATCCCTTCCTACTGCTTTTAATTTCATAATGCCAAATAGATCTTTAGGTCATGGAGGCATGATCTCCAGGACCTCATCTCTGGAGTAAGCCTGGCGATAAGATGCAAGACCTTCCTGTTTACCGAACAGGAGCTGTGGAGCTGTACCGCAAAGTATAACCTAGATTAATACAGCAGAGTACACTGTTGGGAGTTTCAAAGCATAAACAAGTTTGGAAATAGGATTTGAGAAAGTGTACCATCCAGAATGTGAGGCACACAAAGTATGCCTCTGTATTCACAAAGAAAGCATTAAAAAAACCCCACTTCTTGACTTTGATATTACCTTTGCTTGGATGAAAAGGTAGAGAACCATTTCTCCTCTTTCAGTTCAGCTAAACCTTTTCAACAGTTTAGTCAAACAGGAAATGTCTTTATTCAAATTCCTACCCCCTTCAAGGGGATTAGTTAATTACCTTTCTTTGGAATAAAATCACCTTCCTACTTTAAAAAACCCTGCGTTATCAAGTGAGGTACACATATTTGTTGTTCAGAGAGTCAGTTCTTACAATGATAGTTACACAAACTACATGTTGGACTTAAAAAGGTAAAATGATTAACAAGTGAACTAGGCTAGAAAGATGTCTCCATGCAGTGCAGATTAGTTCAAAAGATATTTTAAATATGCATTTAGCATTGGTGACTGGGCAAACAAGGATACTTGAATCAGAGGAACAATTTTTTATTTATAAATGGCAGATTACATAAATAATTTGAAGATCATTTATTACACTAAGGTTTAAACAAACATCAACCTAAATGTATGCCCAAAAGTCCTTACAAACATTTAAATAAATGACATCATCCTCGGTACTTCAAAAAATCAGGTCACTTAATGCAGCACCAGTAATGATATAGGAGATTTGAATGAGGCATTCGTTATCAGAAACCATGCCTAGGATATTAAAAGTACTTATGTGAATGACATTTGCAAATACAGCTGGATATGAAAGCAATGTAATCCATACAGTAATACGTGATCTTGTATCATGTTGAACATCTTGTTGCATTTGCCTCTGAGTGGGAAGCATAAAAAACTTTCAGTCTTTGCTTATGCTTTTTAGCACAAAACATATATCATAATAAATGATGATTATATTTGGATTGTTTGCTGAGAAGCAGCAGGATTTTTTTTATGTTGAAAGCAAGAGCAAGATGGAGACAAGGCTCTGTGGGAGACTGTAGACACTAAATTATCATATAGTCGAAAATACTCAATAATCACTTGTGTGCAGGCTTCTGTAAGGCTTTTGTGAATGCACTAGGTGCAACAGAAAACAGCATTTTCAGTCCTCTCTACTCATTATGAAAGGGAATAAAAGGTTGAATTCTTTTAAAAAAATGCAGCTGTCTTCATAACAGTTACTATTCAATGCATTTAAAAGCCAAATGTTTGAAATGTCATTAAACATTAGCAAAGTAAAAATTCATCTGTTCCTTTCAGGGCCTTTGATAAGTAATCTAAAGAGAAACAAGATAAGAAAAAAGTAGGCAAATTGGTAACTATGTTTAAGTAATCAGATAACATAATTTCAGAAACATTCATAATTGATATTTATTTGTTTATTTATTTCTTCTGCATTTGTAAGTTTGAAAAATAGTGCTACTGAAATAAATGCTAATACGGGGTACATTGCTAAGGGAAGAGAGACTGGCTGATTTAATGTAAATCCCTCCCAGCAACCAGATCTTTGTGATAAAGCTTACAGTCTTGACCTGTACTATTCAAAACACCTGTGCTATTTGCAAGCTATGGAGGCTCATTTCAACACAAGCACCTTAAAAAGCAGAATTACAGTGTGCTGTCGTCTTGTCCACCACAGGAAAAGGAAATGGTATCAGATAACCTTTAATACTGCAAGGTGTGATTGCACTGGTCCTTAACCAAGGTGCAGGCTGACCTTCTTATATATGCTTGGGGCTCTTCACTCCCAAGCTGTCTCTGGGCAAGTGCACTAATTTTGTTTCATTATCCTAATATGTAGCTCTGTTTACACCCTGCTTTTCAGCAAAGGTTCAGCTGTGGGCTGTAGCCCTACCAGGTGGAAACACATCCAAAGTCATCAGGGAAGCAGATGGCAGCAGATTCTCCAGGTTGTGGCAACCATTAGTAACTGTCGCTTTTCAGCTCGGACCTGCATAGTTTTCTGGTTCCAGATGGCTTCATTTAAGCATTTGGGTTTAGCTCTTAATCGCCAAAGTTGCTGGTTTCTCATGAGCAGTGTGGGAACTGTGCCTTTGCACGTCAGGGCTCATGTGTCAGCCTGGGTGCTGTAAAATTAGTGGTAATAGTATTAAACTAAAAGAGAGTAGATTTAGACTAGATATAAGGAGGAAATTCTTCACACTGAGGATAGTGAAACACTGGAACAAGTTGTCCAGAGAAGTTGTGGATGCCCCCTCCCTGGAAGTGTTCAAGGTCAGATTGGACAGGGCTCTGAGCAACCTGGTCTAGTTGAAGATGTCCCTGCTCCCTGCAGGAGTGTTGGAACTAGATGATCTTTAAGGTCCCTTCCAACCCAAACCATTCTATGATTCTATGATAGGAGCTTGACAACACTCGTCCGCTTCCTCTGCTTTGTGCCTGGAAAGCCTTCCTGTTTCAGCAATGGACTCAGATTAGAGAATACACAATTAACAATCATCTCCCGTGAACAGAAAGGATGGAAAACACTCCTGTAGCCACATCCTGTTCTCTGCTGGGAAAGGACAGATGAAAGCTAAGACTTCCCACCCACCATGTGCTTCAGAGCTTGACATGGATGGCAGGCTTGCCTCAATTGCTCCAGAGATTTCAAAATAGATTCTTAAGTGTTTAGCAATCAAACAGTGTCCATGCCTAAAAAATTAGAATTTAAACCCAAGCTCTGACCCACTGTAGATATATTATACTGTGGCAAATATTATTAAACTATACTCATATATGTGAATAATTATCCATATTATAACACTGCGAGAGTCAGATAGCCTTTATTTCTCAACCATTACTTTTTTCTCCCTTCCAACATTGTTTTATTTTCTTCTTCTTCCCCCATCCCTCACATTTTTTCTTCCTCTTATGTGAGTTTTACTGGACATTGAATCCTCTAAGTATTCCTTTCTCTTACCCATGTAATCAACTACACCTCCAGCCTTATCTCCAGCTCTGTTCTCTGTTTTTTTTACCAGTTTTGTTCATCTGTTATTTTCTCTGCCACTATATTATTCTCTCTTGACCTTGACTGCAAACCCTCTGTTTGCAACTGAAGAGTATTTTGGAAAGTAGCTTTCACACTGTGAATAAGCTGTTTTACAAGTTATTTTTCCAACATAATGCCCTTTGACACTGGGATTGTTTTATATTCCTAGAGTGCTTCCTCGCCCACCCCTCTGGTTCCTTTCTGCTGTGTTACCAGCCCTCTTTAATTAAGATTTTATGCGCTTTATCCTGTTTATTTCTTTCCATCCAGCAATTAATCTTTTTTGCATTTATCCAAATAAGTATCAGTGTGGCCTGTGTGACAAGTAGGACACCCTAAAGTTAGTAATAGATTCTCTGATTTCTGTTCTTGTACTGTCTATACCATTGGTATAATCTGTAAATCAATGTTTCTGCTTTGCAAGCTATGAATATTATTTTCTTGTTGTCTACATATACTTTCACATTGAGAAATTAGACTCTTTACTTCCTTTCTTGTAAAACTGACAAGAATTACCTTACTGTCAAGTACTGGATTCTGCTCTTAGTTTCAAACACCAGAAATCACTTCAGAGTTCAAATCAGTATCACTTTTCAGATGCATTCTCCTCATGCTGTATGGCAAGGTGTTGGTAAAGAAATTAGAAGCAATCACTATTATCCATAGATATACTGTGGACCTCACTTCTTTGAATTTCATCTGGTCAATTGGCAATAGACTATCTTTCCAGGAAACTAGTCCAACTGTCCTCACTGATCATTTTGTAAAAATGTTTTGAGGGGGGCTATTCTTCGTGGTTGTCCTGTGTTGAAAACCACTGTGTTCTTTAAAGGTTTCTTTCTAGTGCTTTTTTAAAGCTTAACAAAACTGGAGCTACTACATTTCAGTCAGAAGAATAGTAAAGATAATTTTTCTTATCTTCAAGATAAAACCATTTTTACAGTATCAGAGTGAAACACTTTTGGTCTCTCTTTATCATTTTCTGCCTTTCTTTGCTGGGACAAAAGGCATGTAACGTACTATTGCCATCCTGTTATTCCTTCCTCCTACGAAACATCTATTTCTACTGTAGGTGGCAGTTAATATTGTTTGTCCCACTTTATCTCGATTACAGTAGTGGGAGGAAATCATGTGTCCTGGGGAGCTGTTGTGTGTGTAACCTTTTTCTCTATTAGACTAGTGAGTGGGCTGCACTTGAAGTTATAACATGCTTTCTTCTTTCCACTTGAAGGTCAATGGGACTGCCTGGTTGTTAAATAATATCTTTGGCCGCCACACTCATGCAGGTCAAAATCCCACTTCTCAGAAGGAAAGAAAATCAGGGGCAAATTGAGCCTGCTTCTCTTATTTATTTATTTATTTTATTCTGTCTTTTTTAATGAAGAACAGTAAATTATTCTAGTAAAATTCTAGTTAAATTATTAGGGCAACTTGCAAAGCAAATTGCCTGAACAGGGATGGCAGAATGTGAAACATTATCTGCAGAATGGGAAATACATCATGGTCATCATGACTCTGTTAAAACAAACCTTCTAGTAAGTAATAATAGGTACACAATGAAGCCCCATCCCTAGAAGCGTTCAAGGTCATGCTGGGCAGGGCTCTGAGCAATATGATCTAGTTGAAGATCATAGAATCATAGAAAGTATTGGTTTGGAAGGGACTCTCAAAGGTCATCTAGTCCAACCCCCCTGCAGTAGGCAGGAACATCTTTATTAGAGCAGGTTGCACAGAGCCCCACCAAGCCTGAATTTGACTATCTCCAGGGATGAGGCCTCCACTACCTCTCTGGGCAGCCGGTTCCAATGATCTACCACCCTCCTATTGAAGAACTTCTTCCTAATATCCAGCCTAAATCTACCCTTTTCTAGTTTAAAACCATTACCCCTCATCCTATTTCTGTGTGCCCTTGTGAACAGTTCTTCCCAGCTTTCTTATAGGCACCTTTCAGGTACTAGAAAGCTGCTATAAGATCCACCCAGAGCCTTCTCTTCTCCAGGCTGAACAGCCCCAACTCTCTCAACCTATCTTCATAGGAGAGGTGCTCCAGCCCTCTGATCATTTTTGCAGCCCTCCTCTGGACATGCTCCAACAGGTACACATCCTTCCTGTGTTGAGAGCTCCAAAGCTGGATGCAGCATTCCAGGTGTGGCCTCACCAGAGCAGAGTAGAGGGGCAGAATCACCTCTCTCGACCTGCTGGCCACACTTCTTTTGACGCAGCCCAGTATGTGGTTGGCCTTCTGGGCTGCAGATGCGCAAGATGTCCCTGCTTACTGCAGGGCGATTGGACTAGATGACTGTTGAAGGTCCTGTCCAGCCCCAGCCCTTCTATGATATAAAACTAGAAGCCAAAACACTGATTTCCTAACATTTCCAAACAGATTGAAACCTAACTTGCTAGAAATTATGAATATTACCACTCTTCAAATTCTCTAAGTCAATTAAATATGAAAAATCCCATATTTTTCTGTTCAATAAATGGTAAGGATGCAAAAAATAGTTTGTCCTCTATTTGAAGTGGGTATTTAGACTTGAAAGTCTGCTTTGTATATTTCATTAACATAACTACTGAAATATTGATATCAGATGGCACTGAAGATGTCCTCACAAAAATAAACTGCTAATTTATTATTACCTACAGATTATAAGGTATGTTAAGCATATATATATATGAAACCTTGAATTCATACTTTAATCTTCTAATTTTGATGTTTATGTCAAATTATCACAGTCCATTAAAATAAGAATTTTCTCTTACGAATTTTTCAAAATTAAACTATTTTTATTTCATATTCTGTATTGGTAAATTATACCTTCAAAACCAGATATAAAATAAGGTTAGGAAAGTAAGAAAATACATATTAAAAAATATAACTAAACTACAAATAACAGGTAAGGCACCACTTTTCCCACTTTGGTGTCTAAATTTAGGAGGAAAATAAAAGCAGTCTTATAAAACAAAGTAAATGTGACTTGGTTTTCAGAGGAATTGAAAAGTTGTCACCTCTGATGATCATAGAAGCTGGCAGGACTCAGAATTTTTGAAAAGCATGACATACTTATTTAGGAATACAAGTACAAATTTAATGTCTGTCGTTCTCCACCTAAGCAAATGGTGGAGCCAAAGCGTGGCTCTTGCAGAATCTCATTAAAGTTTCCTCTTTCACAGAATCACAGAATCACAGAATCACAGAATGTTAGGGATTGGAAGGGACCTCAAAGGATCATCTAGTCCAATCCCCCTGCCGGAGCAGGAACCTAAATGAGATCACACAGGAAGGTGTCCAGGTGGGTCTCAAATGTCTCCAGAGAAGGAGACTCCACAACCTCCCTGGGCAGCCTGTTCCAGTGCTCTGAGCTCATATTTGTTCTTATGAATTTGTGGCTATACCATTCTACCTCCTGTAGAAAGCTAATTTTCACATATTAGGGTTCTGTAACTGGGAATGACAGAGCAGGTCTTTGAATATTGAGCTCAGTGATTATTTTATAAGGCTAGATCTATACTCAATGGGCAGATAAATTTACCTACCAAGGTGCTTGAGACACAGTGAGTGATCATCAGGGTTGATCACCAGTTAAAGCATACACTAAAATCTTGCTGAGGCACTCTCTGCCTCTTTCTCTTTAAGAGGAATAGAGGGAGGGGACCAGAAAAGCAGAGGGAGTTCAGTGCACAGCCAGATCTTCCCTCCCTGGGTTCACAGTCAGACATGGTAATTTCAATATGGGAGCTCCCATAGTACAGAGGTAGCCTAACTGCATAGAATCATAGAATGGTTTGGGTTGG
>NW_010294775.1:0-4222 GCF_000700745.2 Antrostomus carolinensis
TGTGTCTTGTTTGGCTGCGAGCTAAGTTAAAGTTTCACAGTACATTATTTTCATTATGGGGCAGTGGGGAAATGCAGGTAAATTGCTTAGTGACCAGCAGGAGGGACACGACATTTCTGCAAGACTATTGCCATTTACAGTGAGTTTTCTGTCTCCTTGTGCATTTCTTTTCCTCCATGGCATGGGTCCCATTTAAGTCAGAAAATAAAGCAAACTACCCTAGGTCTGGTCTATACCCATGTCTGGAAATAGCGTATCAAGGCAAGGTTCTTCCTTCACGTTTCCTACTGAGCTCTGTTGGAAAAGGAAGAAGACTCAGGTCTGGATTTTGAAGACAACTGGCTGAACCAAACACCTAATATCGTTCCACAATGGGAATGGGAATATGAATTCCACCTTTAAGAGACTGCAGTATAGTTTTTTGAGATACTTAGAGATTGGTTCACTGACAGATTCAGGAGTTGCTTGACCAAACACTTGTTTCAAAGGCAACTCACATATTTTACTTCCACAGTTGTCAACTTTTTCACAAAACTGTGGGGCATATTCTTTTTTCAAAATCCAGTATTGCACTTCCCCAGGCTTCTATCCTATATGTGTTGGGTAAAAAGTTTTTGTAAATAATGCATGCATCATAAGCTGTTTATAAATATCTTCTGATGGTGGGCTGCTTCCCCTTTCCTTGCAAATATTCCTCTGCTGTTACCTAGGTGGTTGCTAGCATGGAGCTGAAGAATTGACTGGCTTATTCTGGCCTTTTTTTTTCCAGTGGAACAAGAATTACAAAAGGATCCACTAGCAACAGGACTAATGTGTCTGAAATATCCCTGATCACTGCTCTATGCTGAAAATGTGATTATGTGTGTTCCTTTGCAGGTGCATATGTGCTTCAAGTAAAGGCAACAGATGCTGATGATCCCACTTACGGAAACAGTGCTAGAGTGGTTTACAGCATTCTTCAGGGGCAACCATATTTCTCCATTGATCCAAAGACAGGTAAATAGTTTATCAGAAAAAGTGGAAAATTTAAACTTTGTATTTTGATTCATGTGGGTAGTATCAATGAATAAATATGGATTGGGCTGATATGGCTAAAAGCCAGTAGTGTATCAGATTTGAGTATTGATTAGTTTTTGAATGAATTGTAATCTGTTGTAGAAACAAAAGAAACATACTTCTTCAATCAGTCCTGGAATATCTACAGTATGTATACACTGAATAATTAGGTTTTTTATTCTTTACCATTTCACTATAGCTAAAGCTGTACCTGCTACATGCATTCTATTTTTTGTTTTATTTCTTGATGTGGTTTTGTATCTACATTCTTTTTTCTCAGCATTTTTACTTGCTGAACTTACAGTCAGAGATTCTCTAGCAATGATTGCTTTGCTATATAGAGCTAATTTGGGACTGTGGAACAGCTAATCATCTCCTGCCCTCCTCTTTTCCTGGGGCATAGTATATTTGTCTGGTGTTGCTGGATGTGTGAGCAGAAAAAGATAATATGCTTAAAGAGACTGAAGTATTTGGGAGGTAGACATGTTAATTAGGCATCTTGTCCTATATTTCTCAATGTCATTCTTGTTTCTATATTTAGTAATTAAGTTAAGGAGCCAATAGCCTCCGTGCTGAATGCCATGCGTCGTGTCATCCTGAATGTGTTACAGTGATAGTTATCCATATGCCCCTTTCAGCAAATAGTTTCTTCTTCCAGTGAATCTGTACTTGAATGTCAGGTTGTGTATTAAAGAGCCTTTATCCCTGATCAATCAATAGTTTAGGGGTAGAACCTCATAAGGCTGTTAGCACACGATCTCCAATTGGCGTATTCCTTTGTCACATGCTCCCTTTGGCAGATCATATTGCAATTATCAATGAGCAACTTTACTTTTCAAACTGAAACTGGGACTTCTTCAAGTGTCTGGGTGGGAAAGTATTTATTGTTATACTTTATAGACCAGGGCACTTGTAAAGAATGAAGAGGAATTCAATGGCAAGAAAAACTTTTACTGAAGCCACAATTTAAGTACTAGTACAAGTTAACCAAGAAAAAAAAATTAAAAAATAGTCATTAGTAATTGAAGAAGAACTTTTTTTTTTTTTTTTTTTTGCCGTGGCACTATGAATTGCTGTGTCATATGCTCTCATCTGTTACTCAGTAGTGAGTAATGAGTGGACCATAGTTGATGGCCTGCACCCTACTAGCCCTGAAACATCATAAAAAAAACAGTGTTTCCACATCTGTCTATTAATATCTTTAATGAGTTACTTAGGTGGGCTGTGGTGGTAAAAGAATGGACACAGCTGTAAAGGAAGATTCATGAAACAGCTAGATAAGTATAGCATAAAATCTTATACCAGAAAAAAGCATATAGATTAATGCTTCTACGAACAGCAATAACATGCTGTAACCTGTTTTACGTTAGACAAGTCACAATATAAGAGTTACATGTGGGTCTCACAATGACTGTAAATAGTATGTGAATAATATTGCACAGGATGCTGTTTAATGATTTGCTCTACAGTCCAGAAGTCTTGGGCAGCACTACAGATCTTCTGGCATTCCTAATTCTTTAGTTTATGACTGAGGAGATGGTACAGCAGGTTTTCACTGCACAGTTTTACTACCAGACACCTGACTTGAGTGTTTTTGACAGGAAAGGGGAAGAGAGCCATTTTGATACAAAATGACAGACACACAGAACTGCTGCCAGATGGATAAACATTTTTGAGTTGCTTTTCTGCTTTGGTTTGGTTTGGTTTGGGTTTTTTTGTTTTGTTTTGTTGGGTTTTTTTGCACCCTCTTGCATTCTAATGATAATTTGAGACATTCCCTTGTAGTTATTTAAAGAACTTAAGAACATCCATACTGGACCAAAGATCAATGCTGTCCTGTATTATGTTTCCAAAAGTGATGACCTGCTTAGCTCTAGTGAAGGATAAAAGAAGTTTTTACTGATGCACCCCTTGAATACTCTCCTAGTCTTCAACAACTTGTTCTTATGAAATTCCTGGGTGATTAGTGGTGTCCATGTAACTAGAACTCTGAAAGGATTTCTCTTCCATAACTTGTCACTTCCCCATAGAGTTGACTTGTCCAGGGGCACGGTAGCTGCATACCCAGTGACTTGAAATTTCACAGCAAGTTTTTTTTTGGTGAAGGATCAACTCTTCTTGCTTCTTTGAAACACGACACCTCTTAACTTATTTCCTACCTCACACTTACATTACACAAGTCACTGAAAAGTCAATTCCTATTTATTTGTTCCTCATGACATTATAGACCACTTTATTCTTCCCCATCTGCCTCTTTTCTAGATTCTTCTTTAAAGACTTATTTAAACAGAAGCCATTCCATAACAGTGGTCATCCTTCTCCTTCTTAGGATGAGAAAGTGCAAATAGTATTCAAGAAAGCAGTTCATATGGATGTATAAAATGGTTTAATTATGACAATTTTGTTCTTTATTCCTTTCCAAACAGTTCCAAACATTCTGTTTACTTTTTAGCTTCTACCACACAAAAGCTGATATGTTTGTGGAAATGTCTGTTACTACCTCAGGATCTTATCACAAAGCGGTAATGGTGAAACTGACCATAACTTTATATGTGAAATAAGGATTGTGTTTGGCACTCTCATGATTAGCACTCACATGACTTTACACATACTCCTTTCTCAAATCATTCCTGAAACATTTACTCTGATATTAATCTAGTACACTTAAACATTTTTTACCCTTTATGGGTCTGAATGTCACAGCTGCCCCTTCACTCTTCTTCTTTACTGACCTGATTTTTTGCAGTGCTTTGATGGAGGTAAACAACTCTGTGGAACTGGCAGAGTTAGCTTTTATTGCTCTTGTAGGGAGGTTAAATGCATTACAGTCCCTGTTGGAGAGCAACTGTTGGTCTGGCACATTTTAAGGCCTCAGATCTTACACATGGAGATTACTGTTTAATGCTGTGAAATTGCTCTTCTGATTTTAATGTGAGTTTTCTTTAACATAGAACTTTTCTCTTAAGACAAATAACCCCCTTATCTTTCTTCTGTATGTTGCGTTCTGTTACTAAAATGTCCTTTCGACAAACTTCTTTCCACCCATTTTTATGATGTGTTTATGAGGTAAATATTCTTATTTATGGCTAGATATCTCCAATTTTTTTCTTAGACTCAGTATTCTAGTTCATATTCTGACCTCAGTTATATTCTTGAAATCCAAATT
>NW_010294775.1:4235-15387 GCF_000700745.2 Antrostomus carolinensis
GGAATACTGATATTAATATTTATTCAGGAGTTTTTTCACAGAACTTGGATTTTCTCTTCTGCGTAAGTGTATTATCTCCTGTTGTTTATCACTCAATAGCTTTGCAGAGTATATCTTTTGGCCCAGATCCCATACATACTATTTTCAATTTTCAGCAGCCTCATTGAGACCATACTTTTCTGCACATTGTATATCGATACATATGGAAAGAAGAATCAAAATTATTCAGTTCTGGAGCTGAACAATCTTTATCATAGAATCTTAAAGTAGAAGGAGTTAAAAACACTCATAATACCATTACATGCATCTAAGACCTCTACATTATGATAAGCCTTTGATTTAAAGTTAGGATATTCTTTGTGAAGCTGAAGCTAGTGTACCGAAATTTGTAGTCCTTTCTTTCTTACCAATTTTTACCCCCATTTTATTATTTTTATTTTGCTGGTTAGATAACTGTAAATCAACTTTGTCCTTTCCATATGAACTGATGATTTTGGCAGAAACAGTATTTTTCAGGGATTTTTCTATGCTTTTGAATTAGAGCAGGTAAAAAAAGAGAAAATTTCCTATGATCTGCTAGACATCAAAATTATTCTCATTGATTTTTTTTTTTTTTTTTCTGGAGGTAAAAGTTTATTATAGAAAAATACACAGAATGCCCTTAAACTTCCAGACAGAAATAAAAGAGTAGGTGATTTGGAACTTTATTACTAGAGTGATACCAAATTCTTCATTTTCTGAAGCCATCTGGAATATTTCTAACTGAGAAAGCCACTCAGTTTTACCTACAACAGGTATTACAAACAGATTAACTGCATCTCCTGCTCACAACCTATCTGCCCATTTTCAGTTTTTTCTACTTACTGTTATTTCATTTTGCTGTTACAACAAGGAAAGTCTAATTCTCACATCTCTTTTCTCCTTAGAATCAGCATAACAAGGATGTTGTAAAAGATTGTGAACATATAGTCTCCACAATGCAAAAATATGGATTAAGAGATTCAAGAAGAAACCTAGTAATGTTCATCCTATTTACAAAAATGTTTTTTCATTAATATCACATGAATATGAACAATTTTTTACAGTTTTACAATTCAAGATTTCTGTCTGAAACAAGCAAAACACTGAGCAACACTATTTTCACAAGCTCAGAAGGATAGTGTTGTAGTATCTGAATGTTCTGAAGTATTTCTTACTCATATTCCAGATCTATGCAGTATAGTATATACCATTTTGAGGTAGAAAATAGTAGTTATTATTAATGTTGTCATTATTATCATCAGTGTTACAAGTGGAGAGAAAGGAAATACAGTTCAATTCAATGAGGATTTTTAATAGGTTCCAGAAATAGCACATTTAGGTCAAAGTTATTTCTAGACTCTGAACAAGTACTATATGCTAATGGTTCCTTAACACATCAGCGGTTAGTTGCTATAAAGAATGACCCTTAAAGTTTGTTTCTTTGATCAATCCAGAACCACTGTAACACCAGGAGAAAATAATTTCTTTTAAATCCAAAAGGTTTAATACTAGAAAATAATATTTTGTAAAACAATAATAACTTAGAGGAGAAGCATGTTTCGAATTAGTTTGTTTTTCAGTTGTGCTTGCTATGTGCACCAATCTGCACCTAGCCATTTTCTGAAAACTATAGCTCAGTATATAGCATTTTGCAATGTAATATGCACTTGTAAAATTTTGTAAAGAAATAAAATTTCTCCTCTATATCTGGTTTCAAGAGAAAGGCTTGAGTACTGAAAACCTTCTAGCTTTTTACAGTCTCATCAGCTAATCCTTTGATCAGTAGTATCTCTCTGTTTCTCTACAAGTTTTCCTTTTATCATATACATTTTTAACATATCAGAAGGGAGATTATGGTATACATATTTAGATGTCAGCTATACAAAATCACTGATGATTAAGTATCATTTGGGTAATATCTTACCATGATAATCTAATTACATTTCTTTAAGGAAACACCTAACATTTTCACTGTATCTATGTGCTAGATCAATAAAACTTTCTCAAGCAAAGGAGAGTCTTCTAATAAAGACCTCCTTTTGTACAGAAGGAATATTGTCTTGGCCTACAGTAGTTTAACTGTGATGACACGTGGCTGGTTGGAAACAACTGAAGATGCAGATTCTGAAATGCATTGCCACCTTTTCCTCCATTACCCTGCTCTGACCAATGTGGCGTTCTTCAGTTCCAACATGGCAAACCTATGCTCACGCCATTCACATCCATAGTGAAAATGCACCATTCTCTTTCAGCTGTTCGTGTCCTGGTTGAAAAGACACAGCAGTCATTTTGGATGGAGGAATAGCACACTTTTGAAAAGCCCAAGTGATTTGCATGTTTCTGTGTGAACTTCTCTCTTATCAGCCCTTTAGGAAGAGTTTCATTCCTGGTCCAAAAGGTCCAGTATTAAAATGTAGTAGTAGACAATCACAGCCCTTTGTTTACTTGTTCTTTCTTTTTCCCATTTCTTCCTGTAGGTGTAATAAGAACAGCTTTGCCAAATATGGACAGAGAAGTGAAAGAACAATATCAAGTTCTAATCCAAGCCAAGGACATGGGAGGACAGCTAGGAGGACTAGCTGGTACTACCACAGTAAACATTACTCTCACAGATGTCAATGACAACCCACCCAGATTTCCTAAGAGTATGTTGTATTTCAAATGCATTAATTTTCAAATAAGCTTTACTGAAAGTGTTTACATGAAAAATCCTTTGTATAAGGAATTGAGATCCAGAAAGAATAACAGTACAAGGTTAAAAAATTTAGACTATACTGTTATGTTTTAAATAATATAAAGATCAACTTGAAAGGACGAGTTTTGAATGTCTAAGAGGAAATATATCATCATTCCACAGGACCGGCCTGATCCAGAGAGTTCTTTTCATTATCACTTTAAAAATTATTTGGGAAATACTATTTTGTCAAAGGAAACTGGATGATCCCCTTCAAATGACAAAAGATTATAACCTGAGACTTCCAGGTGCCAAAGAGGACTGGCTCACGCTAAGCATTGCTGTTATGATAATAGGAATAGATTTTTTGCACATCTTGGCCTTCGTCAAGGAAGATTATATCTGTCCTTGAAACACTTACAACCTCAAAATAATGATCATCCACTGACAATTTGTGACATTTCATATCAATTAGTTTAAATGAGGCTTTTCAGAAGTATGCTAATCTAAAGAGTTTCATAGTCTGTTTATGATTAGCAGAATTGTCACTTACTGAGGTTTTGTATATTTTGTACCTTTGAAATGCAGACACTAATCAAGCATAAATGTTGATAACTACGCCAAAATAATTAGCTGCTAAAAGTTTTTAGTAAGTAAAATTCATATTAGAACATTCATGTGAATTTGCACTAAGATCATGGCAGCTTTTTACTTTGCATTTCTTTTCTTGCACATAAATTGTAGTCCCACTTTGTGCATTATAAATGCTACTTAGTTACCAAACCACACCTGAAACTTCAGTTTTCTCTTATATAAAAATTATTTTCCTTCGTTTCCTCAGTATAAAATACATTGCATTTCTACAGGCATGTAAGAATGACCATGTTAAGACAAAGATCCATCTCGCACACTGACGTCTAGATGGTACACATAAGAACAGGCCAAACAATATTCCAGAACATTTCCTCAATTTCTAACAATTTTTAGGCCAGATGGTGTCTTTGTATTTAACAACCCTCAACGGATTTTTCTTACAGCAAGTTACCCCCTTGCTTTGAAACTTATGTAAAACTTCAGTGTCCACAACATCCTATATTAGTAAGGTGCACAGATTGATCATGTATCACACAACAGCTTCCCCTCATTTGCTTTGAATCCATCCCTACCTATTTACCTGCATGTTGACCGCTTTAAAGAATTAAGAAAGCATTGCAAAATATGACCTTTATTTTTAAAAGCTGTGTAGAATGTTTTTTCAGCATGGGATATTCTCCATGAGTCCATTAATCGTGCTCCTATTGTTTTACCCTGTGCATGTCAGTCATATCCATCCTTATGTCCCCTGAACTTCCTGGGAGTCTTTGGGGGGAAAAAAAATAAATTAAAAAAAAAAAAAAATCAGTGTTTTATTAGCACCTCCAAGCCTTCATGTGCCACAGTGGTTTGAAACAAAATATTACACATCATAATAGTTCACTTATTTCATCCTTCAGGCTCTTGGGCACCTAACAGGTAATCCCAATGATGTGTAACTGTCATGTCTGTTTGTTCCACAGTTGCTTCTATAGGTAATTTAACCTTCTCATGAGTCCCCCATAAAGAAGGGTTCCAGGATATAAATATTCCCCAGCTATTCTACACTGAAGAGAAAGAAAAAAATGTATTAAGATTTACATTTCTGATCTTATCTTCTCTGAGCACTTCTTCTATATCTCAATTTTGAGTTGGTTTTACAGTTCCTCTCAGGCTTTTGCCTCCAGGTATCTTTAAAAGACAATTATTATTAGCTTGTTTGCCAGAGATTTATCCAAACTCATTTTTTGTCTTCTTTATTGTGGTTTTATAGATAAAACAGATTTTATGGTTATTTCTATTGTCCTCCCTGAGAAACAACTTCATTGTTTTGAAAGATGTGTTCTTACCTTTATTAGCTAGGCTGTTTATCCTTACTGACTTGCTTTTTAATGGGTCCTGTGCATTTGCTATGGGTCTTCAAAATGGTGTCCCTGGACAGAATACACACCACTCACAGTAATTTAACTGTCTCAGCTTCCCCATTCAGTTTTTTTATAGCAGTATTGCTCAGTTTTATTTATTTCCACTTTTTTTTTTAAAATTTATTTAACTGAGTACAGCCATCATGTAATTTTGGCTCTTATTACTCCTGCACAGATATTACCTTTAATCTCATTATGGTTGCTGTAAAATTTAGAAGAACTAAAGAACTTTTGCTGACTAGCTAGTGTTAATACTGTTCTCTTCTTTAAGTCTTATTTGATTTAGAGCTTCCTTCAAAAACCATCATTATTCCTCCATTGATAAGGTTGAATTTGGCTTTCCTGTGTGTTTTGCTCTTTGGTACTGTGCTGCCTGACTGATTTTCTTCTTTCCCACAGATTTAGAACATACCTGTTATGCTGATACTCTTGTTTATCATTAGGCATTAAAGCTACCTATACTAGTTCCCATTTTAACCCTTGGCTTTTTATTGTGGCTTTCTTTCTCCTCTTTTCTGGACCCTCGTTTGATTCTGTGTGATCTACCATTTCTGCATCTCCTACTGGACTACCATCACCTTTTGTATCATTCTTCAGTGAAGAATGCAGAATCCTAGTGGGTGCACCCTTTATATCTGAACTGTATACTTTTGCGCATTTTTTTTTTTTCTATTGTGTGGTTTCCAACACCTGCACATTTTCTGAACTTTTCAGCTAGAATCACAATGGTCATAGGAAAGTTTTTAAACTTTCTGAAGCCTGTTTTTCTCAGCAAGGCATTTAAAGCTTTGTATTTCCATACCTTTGCATTTTTCTCTCTGATTGTACATAGTGAGACAATTTCAGACTATGCTACTGTGAATGTCCTTAACTTCAGCTTTCACTTGCCAGACTAAATTTCACCCCTAAGGCCTCTGTCCAATCTTACCTTATTTTGTCAGAGCTCACGTGCAGTACAGCCACTGGTGCTTCTTTGTGTTTCCTGACATCCTGTCAAAACTCTTGTGAGATGCTCCAAATCTGGTCAGCAAGCAAATCATCCCAGAGGGTCTCTCTCAACCAACATTCCCACTGTCATTGTCCTCGATGCTTGTCCGCTCCTTCCTTTCAGCTGGAACCCCTGCTGCTGGAAGGGTACCACAGGTGCAAGAGAAAATAATGTAACTGCCTGGAAATTGAAAAACCCAGTGCACTGGCAATTTCCTTGGGCCCAATGCTCTCTCCCATGTCTGATTTTCAGTTATATATTTTACTTGCTTTGCTGTTAGGGGCCTTAGTAATTTTTTTTTATTATTTGATTGTATGCCTTCATCTACTATGGTGCTGCAAAAATACACAGGTCTCACATAATGTCAGACAGTTTTAATGATGCAGAAAAATCATGGAATATATCCTCTTCGAAGAAGATAGCCTTGAGGTTTCATTTAAGGCATGCACTGTAGTTATGACATCTTTGCCCAATTGTTGCTGTGAAGGAGCAAAAAAAAATCACAAGAGATCAAGCTTGTCTTGTGCTTGGCATGCTAATAGGGTTGAAAACCTTTTCTTTCTATTATATCAAATGTCACAGAAGCCAAATTATAGCAGTGACTGAACAAAACAGAAGAGAATAATATTGGAGGTTTGTGTTGATATTGAAAATAATACACATTTAGCATGGCTTACAAGCTAAAATGTCAGTATGGGGACTCCAGTGCATTGGAACAAGCTTTATCAAGGCAGACAGTTTACCTGAAATATTCTTTTTTTGCAGGGGGGGATATGTGTCAGGCAGCGATTTTATATTCTTGTAAACTAAGGACTCCTGCTTAATCAAAATAATAAAAGCAAAAATCCTGATCAATGAGGATTTACTTAGCCAATCCCATTTGATTAAGCAGTCCGTGAGATGATGTATGACGTGCCTAAATTCAGAGACACAAGGCTAATTACAACTAAACAAAAATACTTTCTATAAAATATTGAGTATGAATTATATTTCTAATATAGTATCTGTATTTTTCAGTTTTACTCTTTGAAAATGTGGCAGTGATTCAGAGTAACTACGTGCTAGGAAACAGAGTTTGTCATTTGCTTGACTACCATAGCTAAAAGGATACTTGTGCAGAATTTTAGTTTATGTGAAAAATAAGCCTTTAAAATCAGGTCCAGCTAGGTACCAAGTTCAGACCTGGCAAGACCTAAAGAGCCTGCACTGTTGCTGGGAGTTGAGACCTCCAGTATCACATTACTCATCGTTGGTCAACAAAGCTAGGAAGTCCAAGTGCAGACTGAAAAAAGGGACTGAAGGTCCTTTAACACTAACTTCTGTAGGGTAAATGTTTTTTTGCATCACATAATTAGGATCACAGTTTCCCAAAGGGCTTACACCAAACTTGCCACTCTATAGATTACCTTATCAAATAAGAAGATATTACTTAACACAGAATAAAGTTTAAATTTATTTTCTGAACTCAGTTAAGCTGAAAAAAAGATTTCACAGCAGAAGTGGGAGAACATATATTATTAATACTTGTAAGAAGCTACGTTGATAAATAATACATTACAAACTTGCCAAAAAATGTATCGAAGAACACCTTCATCTCATTGAGGGTCCTTTAAGGAAACAGGTAGGTTCGGATGGGATATCAGCATCCAACGATGAAAAACCACTGACTACTCTGCTGAACATGGAATTTTTTATTTAGAACCTGTGCTTTTGAACATATTCAGTGGGGAACTCCCACCTTCCACGTTTCACAGTAATGAGGAATGTAACAAAGGGGAAGCCTCTAAACATTATATATTTCTGTCAGAGTTGTTTAACCTGCAGGTACCTATTGACCCACATTTCAGAAAGCTGAGACACTTCAGAAAAGTGATATTTTCTTTATTTATAATATTTATAACTAGAGGGAAAAATGAATCTGAATTATTTTATTAGTAGAAATTTATTTTAAAAAATATTTTATAAGTCTTATCTGACTCTTCATTAGTACACTGACTTTCTGCATTACTGTGCATGTTTCTTTGTTAAAGATAGAACTTTTTCATAAATATTAAAATAAATGTTTCATACCAAAGTTTGATTCTTGGAAAAAAACAGAAAAAAATAAGGTAAAGACTGAAAGGAAAAGTATTTTTTCCTATCAGAGCAACAATGTTCAAACAATTAAATGACAATTTGGTATAACACAACACTGACTTTGAACAGAGAAGAGTGAATAAAAGCTGTTTATCTGTAGGCATACATTCTGGTCCAGAAGGGAACTGATGGCCTTTCTCTCTCAGCTACTCACATACACAATAGCTGGTTAACTAAAAGGACAGTTCAGCACATCACTCCTAGAAGCTAATGGGCATCAAGCCATAGACCAGTCTGAGCTAGCTGCGAGGGCAGTTGTGGCTTGTTTCCAACTCTTAAAATAAGCTTCAAGAAAGAATGGATGGGTTATATTTAATTCAACATTTAAATGACAAAAAACTCTATAATTAGTTGGTATAAATTATATTTTATGGATTCAAACCAATTAAGTGAAGTGGTTGATTCATATTTTGTAAGGTTATTGTGCTTCAGTTTTCCTGTCTCTTTCTTTTGTTCACTGATGACAGAGTAACTGCGAAGTAATTTAAAGAAATAAACCCTTATAAGCTGAGCAATGAAAGCACATGAAAATCATTTTAGTCAGAGGAATAGTATGTCTTTTTATTTTAATATGACATAAATATACTTTTAGAGGATAAGGCCCTGAGATAGAGGAAATGCAATTAAATTTTAAAATGTATACAGTTTAAATTCTGATATTAGCAAATAAAAGACCATTCTCAAGTGTCTTATGAAGTTAGCAATAGGTTGAGTTTATTTTTTAGGTATGTACTTTTAAGGTGACACTCCCTTAATTTACTTTTTTTTAAAAATATTTTATTCAAAAGATCTAAAAGAACTATTTGGCTAAAGCTATGTTTTAACATGTAATTTCCAACTCACAAGAGAAGTCAGTATGGTAGAGGAATGGTTCAAAACTGGTTGTAATAGAAGGAAAATGAATTAAGGCTTGGAACCAATACTTGAATTTTCTCTACTTGTGCACATCTTGGCTTTAAAAAAAAGCAGCTCTCTGATGGTCAGAAATCACTCTCTCACAAGAGAGAATGTTTGGCAACCACATTTAAAATGTTCAGATGGCCGTAGAGCAATGCCTAGCCACTACACGGGCCAGGTTTTTGCTGTCATTGGTCTTTCCAGAAGCATCCATCCCAGTGAAATCCATCAAGTTAGTTTGCATAAAAGAGCATGGCAAATTTCCAGAAATGCTAACATGCTTGGAAACAGAAATGCAACTATTCATATTTCTGGTAATGACACCTTAAGTAGTTAAGATTGAAGTATCATTCCTAGGACCTTGCACATCTTGTGCCTGTCCATACTGTAGAAGTTTTCAGATAATTGGATTTGGATTTCAAGAGTGGCCAGTGCAATGCATTTCACAGAATGTATTAAATCCTCCACTGGAGACAACAGAGGAAAAAACAATTTTATATAGATAAGTCAACAAAACAGACAATTCAGAAACCAGAAAAAAAAAAAAAAATCTTTCATTGCTGCATTTTCAGGAAGTGAATATATTTTACTTGGTGGAAGTAAAAAATACCTTTATAAAACAGAGCTACCCTTTTTTTTTTTTTTTTTCTTAGTTATATAAGCTTTGCATGCTATTTGAAGGATTTACTATCTGTAGATAATCTATTATATAGATCTATTATCTATTTCACAGTTATGATATTAGGAATAGCTTTTTCATATTATTACCCTTTAGATAGCATCTATTTTTAGTGACTATTTATTGGTTCATAGTATATTTTAATAGGTTTACTCTGAGGTACTAAAATATCTAGAATTACTTTGAAAGAAAAGGCAACTAAGTGCTGAACCTGGAATAGCTTGCCTATAAATACTTATGGATACACAATCTGTGGATTAAAAAATCTTGTCATAATTATTTATTTATATATCCTGGAAAGCTTAGTACATCACAGAAAATGTACTCACACTATTTAGCATAGATTGTAGTATATAAAAGCAGGTCAATTTTCTTCACTCGGTAAACTAAATGTGGCTTATTCCATTCATATATCTTTGAACCAGTGTTGCTCAGATTTTATTGCAAAATTGGGTTCAAATGCAGAGTGCAAGTAAAAGGTCTTCTGATCCACATGAGATGATAGAGAGAAAAATCTTTTAACCCACTGCTTTGAATGAGTGACCTATGAGAGAGAAGTTCCTCACATAATGATATCTGCTTTAAAGTTTTTAGAAGAATACAGCATAGATTCTATCCAGGAGTAAATTAGACATTTACAGAAAAGGACTATGTGATTAAGAAATTATTCCATTCACTAACCTAAAAAATTGAAATAATGAAAGCAGAGATTTTGATTTAAAAACAAAACAAAACAAATGAGGAGGATTTATTTCCTCCCTACTTGGACAATTCACCAGAACACTTACTTGGGATTAAGGTTTACAGCCCCAATCTGCCCAATTAAGTATTTTAACAAGTCTGCCCAAGTTTCTGGGTAGTTATTCTACCTACCCACTACAAGTTAGATAGGGAAGTATGGCTTTCTCTTGGTACTCCTGTTAAAAGTTGTGCTTTATATACAGAACTTGTATCTTCATTGGCTCTCAGAATGAAAACAAGCCTATCTTTCATTGATTAAAGAATTTGCCTGGCAGACAAGATGCCCTAATTCAGTTCCAGCAGCTAATTACTTACTTTATACCAAATGGGAGATACTTACACAGGACAGGTGGACAGATTCATTGCAGACTAGTCTGCAGGCAATGATTATGTGGGAGACTAAATCAGAGCTTTCTTTGAATCAGAAAGGGAGGGAAGGCTGAATCCTGGTCTACTCCGTCTTTGTTAATTTTCTAGCCTCTATACCATGAAACATAAAGGGAAAAAAACACCGGCTTGGTTTTGTAAATGAAGCTTAAGCCTCTTAATGTCAGAAAATCTTAAGCAACTCTGATTTCCATCAGGAATTTTGGGTAAAATAAAATTGTATTTTTGAGTTGAACTTATATTTTAACCAACCATTTCAAGGAGTGATGGAAGACAGGAATGCAAAGACTCCAGAAATGAGCCCATGCAATTGCAAGCCAATCATGAAACCAGCAGCTATGTAGAGATAGTTATAATTTTAGATTATAATTTTAGATTTCTTCCCAGTAATAACACTACTAAAATAAATTATTTGTTGGTTCATTTCCAGCCCTCAGTCTCTCCACATTTTGCTATACTGAGATCACGAGTCTTCACCAACCCAGATAAATTCTTTACAGAGCCATCTTGCTTGGTTTAGCCACTACGCTTCAGCTCAATGACCCTTGCCTGCTTTTGCTATTTGACTCATCTGAGGTAGCTACACATTTGACAGCTAGTCATAAAAAAGCTTCAGTATATTTTTTTTCCCT